>NW_009694742.1:0-1667 GCF_000703405.1 Apaloderma vittatum
AATAAATAAAACAAGATACTAAGTTCTTTGTTATGCAGCTTCCGGAAACGCGATTCCATCCCCATACAATATTATTTTATAATTGACTGGTTTGTTTTTCACTGAAGTGTCCCCTTACTGTCACTCATTAAGTTTATCATAAAAACAAGGTTGTTCTGTCACTTTCACTCCTAGGAACTCTGGAGCATTATCAGGGGTGTCTAACATCTCACTCATTCCATCATTTCCTCATCTTCTCAGTCTTCGTCTAACATCAGGAGATGAAAAATAAAATATTATTGTTTATAAGCACTTCAAAACGTTACCATCTTTTGAAAGTTAAAAAGAATTCCCCCCCTAAATATTCTATAGAGAAAAGCTCTTTTTTCCCTACCAGCGGTAGCTCAGGGATACTCTGCCCCTTCACATCGTCCTTTCCTTCAGTCAGCAGTGTACACAATTTGCCTTTCTTCCTTTTTCACTACTCACCAATATTTCCCACATCCCTTTCCCCCCAATTATGTGATGAATAAATTAAAATGAAAGGGGAGCTTATTTTCAGCTAAATGCCTTGAGTTTGGATTTCTCCCCAGCTGGTGCTTCCCCCCACCTGAGCTGTTGGATTTTGCATGAGAATAAATATGTTTTGGTGTTTTCTCTTTGAGGAAGTCTGGAATATTAAAGATAACGAAGGAATTACGGGGAAATCTGGACTCTGAGTAAACTCAACTTGTCCTTCACTGCTGTCTCAGGCACGAGTACCTCCTGCAGAGTTGCAGGGGATTGTGCATTTACCACACTGCTTCTGCTCCAATAAAGAAATAGGCAGATAGTACTGAAGCAGTTACCAGTTATGAAGACAAGACACTTGCCCTCCCAGAGCTGAAGGACTGTTTTCCTTTAAGTGGACTTTGAGAAACATTTCTTCTATTCAGTGACGATAAGAGAATCTGGTGAAGCAACTGAGATGACCTCTATAAAATGAGGTCGTCACCCTGGATATGAACTTGACACATCTGGGAGTGTTATATTTAGAAAGATGGTGCTGACCACTCCACCATGGCTCTTCCCATGATCCGTATGAGTGGGAGGAAAGTTAGCTTGGAAATGAAGCTGCGCGGAGGAGCTGCACTCATCTAATAAATGCTCTCATCAAGTTGTGTAAGTGCAGACCAGTGATGAGCTACAAAGTTCCTTTGTGTGCTGAAGCCTGGTCATACAGACACAAAGGATGGCCCACACTAAAGAAAGTTTCTCATTGCCTCCTTCACAAAAAGGAAAGCTGGCCGAGTGTCTTCCTCATCACAGAAAAGATAAAAGCAGCTGCTCAAATGTACTCTAATCATGCATATTGCAATTGGCCCATTCATAAAAGTGGGCAGCTAAAATGTTTAGCCTTATAGCCTGTTTCAGGAAGAAATGCAGGGACAGGCAGAGCCTGCCCCATTGATAGCATGCATGTATTTCCAAGAGTCTGTTAATTAGGGCCACAGATGATAGGCTCCCAGAAGCGACACAGTCAGAGTTAGTCACTGCTTTCACCACGTAGTGCAGAGTGTGCAGCCAGATATCATCCCTGGATCAGACTCATACCGAGATCCTTCAGCCCATCGGGTCAGTCTGTTGCTGCAGTGGCAGCTTACTAACGACCAAGGAGATTCCATTTCTTGCTGTGCTTAAACAGCGAA
>NW_009694742.1:1698-8264 GCF_000703405.1 Apaloderma vittatum
CGCAGTGGGGACTCCTTGGTTTCAATGGATTTGTGGTCTCCTTAGATCAGTAACACACTCAGCAAGTCAGAGGTAACTAATGTTCCATCTGACAGCTATCAAACTGAATCTCAGAAAGCTCATGCAACTTCATGCCTCTGTTGCAGCACTAATACAAGACACCATTTCCCCAAAATCAGAATGTTGTTTCAAGGATTTCATGGGCTGGATTTGAGCTTAGAATTTGTTTCGGTGTCATGGTTATAAGTGTATGAAACGAGGAGGCTGACACTAGGATCTGCAGCTCCTGAATATTTGCATGCATATATGCATGTTACTGGCTTCGTAAGCATGCTCATAAAAATATTTGTGCAGTATGAAACATTAAAGAAAAATGTATAATTATTTTAAAAAATGAAAACAATTGAACTTTTGATGTTTTCGTGTGTAGCTGAGGTTTTAGTTTTAAGTAAGCACTATCACTGATGTGTTCCTTTTGTTTCTTACCTGGGCAAATTTGCTATTTGATAAAATAAAAAAACTCCACAAATAAACAAAAATACCAAACAAAAAACACAACAAGTATGTTGCTGGCTTACAGCCAGATCTCCCCCAGGTAAGAGGCTTATTTTCTTCTGTTTTGCAAACAAAATCTTAATCTAATCAGATCTTGGAAGAAAATACTTAAGATATGTTTTCTGTAGGTAAAAGGACTTGCTTAATGTGCTTTATTTATGTTACTGATTTTACAGTAAGTAATAAAATTTATTAGGGGTATTATCCATTTATAGAATCTGCTTAACAATGGCTTTTTAATGAAGCATAAGCTTCTCTGGACATAGGTGAATAAAAGGTACTGTTAGGATAATACAAATTTTGTCAATAGGTCTCTGAAACATGGGAACATACATTGATCCCAGTCCAGCTATAGATGGCTATTGATTTTGTTTGCAAACCAAGAATCATGTCTTATATTTGTTGGTAAACTGTAATTTTCCTACTTGCTCCATTAAAACACTTCTTTGCCCCACCACTTTCTGGGGTACATGGGCATGTTTGGTGTTGTACCCAAGAGCTATCTCTTCCTTGCTTCTAGTGTCCAAAGCTCAACATCCTGGCAGCTCAGCACTATTTAAAGATCTAACATGCAAGGCAGGCGAAGAGTTTGGAGATAAAAGCTTATGTTTGAAATTACATCCAGAAAGAGACTAAAAGCAGGTGCAGTCTCCTATGGGCCAAAGCAGAGTAGACCTTTTATGGAAGGAGCCAAAGGCACAAACAGTGGCCATAAAGGTCTGCGACCCATGTGAGAGGTCACAGCTTCTTGGCCACTAGTGTATCGGATATGAAGAGAGCACAAGGCTCACCATGGTTGTTTGGACATCCAGGCATTGCTGAGATTTCCGTAGAATTCCAGCTTTGAAAACTTGGACTGACAAAAGAGGGCCAACTGTCACAAAAAGGCCAGTTGGTATGAGTCATTGATTTGATTCTTTCCCTGCCCATCAACCAAATCTTTGCACAGACGCTGAGGAGGGGAACACTGCTGATGCATGGCAATGTAGTCTCTTTGGATACTGAACCAGGTGGTGAAGGTATCTTCTCTAAACCTGCTATACTAAGAGCTGCAGGTATTCTTGTATCCACTATTGTCTTTGTGGTTTGTTTGCTGAGGAGAATTTTGTATAGACCATAAATGTCAGCACATACTATCTCCTTGAACAGACAGCTGTTTTAGATGACCTCTAGACGTATTTACAGGTACTCTTAAACATTTTGGAGTATAAATCATTCTATTATTGGCTACCTTTTGTAATTCTTACATAACCTATAGTAAACTAGTGATCTAGATTGTCTACTATAGAAACAATAGAAAGTAACAGCAACATCATATCCTGCAGCAGAAGACTCCTACCTAGTGTGGCAGGTCAGAAAAACATTATGCAGCCCTTTCCACAGAGGAATTGGGAACATGGCAAGGAGGTTTCTGCAGCTGTTAGGTGGAGTGCTATACCTTATAGAGAACTATTAGATAAATATAAAAAAAATGTCAGCCGCTGGGCGTTTGTTAGATTAATGTCCTCTCCTTAACATGAATGCATAGAAGGAAGACCATGTGATTATGCAGGTATTGTAATTATCCTTCAAAGAGTTGGAAGGCTTTGACGTAACCTCTGTGTCCCAAATGTGCTGGTTCCAGCACTCGCTAGAGGGAAGAATAAAAACTTGAACCTGCAAGCCTTTCCCATGTGACAACCTGGTATTGTGCCTTATAAAATCTGGCAAAATTGTAAATGATGGTAACCTTTATAAGAACTAAAATGACTTAGCAGAGTTTGGTTTTTTTCTGATAAATAAATTCTCTGATGTGCTGTTCTAACATGCAGAGACATGCATGAGCTGTTGTAAGTACTCCAATTTATAAAGTCTTTGCAACAGGCCGCAACAAGCTAGCATCATCTTTTAAGTATTTTAAAATTCTTTTTTTTACATGTCTTTACAACATGTTATAATACATCTTATAATAAAGCAATTTATCTGCTGAATATTAATTATTATTTTGCAGAAGTCTGTCTGCTGTGCAGTGACGCTTGGTTGAAAATGCGAGAGCTGAATCAGCCTCGCGCCTGTTCACCAGTGAAGGGGAGCCCATATTTGTGTATCTCCATTCCAGAGCTCTCAGATAACAGATCTCCATAATCCAATAATCCTGCAGTTCTTTCAGGTGTTTCGGTTTGATCAGACAGCCAGTCTGCTTCTACTGCCCCATCAACATTTTAACTTGTACCAATTTTGCATTGTTATTAGTAGATGTTCTTGCCAAGAAGGGAGTAACCTGAATCACTAGAGTTGATTAGAGACACACTTTTTTTTGTCTAAAGTCCTCACATCCATCATGGATGATTAGTTCATTCCTGGGTCTTTTGGGGGAGAATTCTCACATGTGTACGTTATAAAAGTATTCAAATATTTTCCTACAAAGAAAGATGTTAGGACAATGAGAGCACTTACAGCACCTGCCCAGCCCCCACCCAACCCTGTCCATGGCCCAGGAGCTCCAGTTCAGCCCAGCCTGGGGCTGTCAGACCGTGTCCCAGCAAAGCCATAGGAATGAGGATCTCCAGCTATTTCTCTGGTCCTGTCTACTTCTGCTCCTGACTGGACCCTTTGGATGACTCCTGGCCATGGTCCATAGCTTGGTGTGTTGGGGCTGCCAGTGGACCCTGCTACCAAGCGCTCTGTCCACCACATCAACCCTGATGGGACTGGCACCACTGAGGAGGGCTGGGACTGTGCTTGGTCCTGCTCAGGTCCACAGCCCCAGCAAAGCAGAAACATCAGGATTTTATGGTATTTTCCATAAACTGTTATTTCCTGATTTCTAGAAAGAATAGCAGACACAGTGCTGAAGTGTAGTCAGGAATATTAAGCTTGTTTTCCAAGCTTTGTAGGGACATGGGGCTTCTTCCCCAAACACAGACTGCTATCTTTCCCCCAGCCCTCTCAAGTCTGTGCCTCCTTTGTGTACTTTTAGGTCTAGCTTGTACTACTAGTTGATCTGAGGCTCATCAGATTTTGTTGTGTGATTCAGCTGGAGTTTTGCCGAGAAGGAACGTTAATTTTAGTTTCTAATCATTGATAAGAACAGGTGTGGCAGGACACCTATGAATCTGTTGATCTGGGTTCTTATCCAATAAGGATATGCTTTTGAATATGAGGTCATACAAAACCCAGACACCGTTTTTATTTTCTCTGTTCAGAAATCCTTCCCAGCTGCCAGCAGACAAAGTCTGTACAGCAGAGGTGCTGTGAACTAATGTTAGTGTCAAACGTCATCGTATGCATCCAAGGAAAAACATGTTAAATTTTCAAGATCAATGAAGATCATCTACTTTCATGATGCATTGTTCTCACTAACAGTGATGTACGGGAAGCACCTGAGAATCAATCTGGAAACTTCGTTGGCTAGGACACAGTATCTCTTTGGATTTTGCTGCGTGGTCTGGCAGCTGTTCCTGCTAATCTGGTTATCAGGGCCTGCAGGTGTATCCATATTTACACAACTGGCTTCTAAGAACCTACATTTATCAAGTTATGATTTATACTCTACAGATTGCCTGAGTTTTTTTGTGTTGTTTTTTTTTGTTGTTGTTGTTGAGCACTGAGGATAAGATAGAATAAGGGAAGCCTGGTCTTATTTACATGTAGGTTCAAGGTTTATTAACTTCCAGTTTACCTTCCAAGATGTTTCCCTATCTTTGCTAAGGTGAGTCACCACAGAAGACTGGTGGCAGTGAGGTTTAGGTACCACCCACAGCTCTACAATCCGGGTCCGTGCCATATCTTACTGCTGGATGCTGAGAGAGAGGCGTTGTTATTTGGGTGCAATAGCCCATGAATATGGATCTCCTGCCTTCATGACCTGATATGGTATCTCCTCCTGGCATTGCGCTGAGTCGGGGGTTGGTACGGGGATCGCTGCTGCCAGAATAGACATGCCCACTGCAGCCCCATCAGGTTGTATCCAGATAGGTTAGCTTTCTAGCTTTCATTTCATGCTTTTCTCCCCTAGATCATAGGGAAGGTAAGGGTGGGTCTGTCAGACAGTGCCCTGGGCAATGGTTTATTTGAGGAGTCTGCAGGGTATACAAATGAATGTTCCCCTCTTGTGTTATACTGGGATAAGGAATAAAGTTTCATTTCAAGTACCTGTAAGTTTTCAGTACGAAAGTGAGCCTCAAGACTGTATTTTGGGCTCACCAGATGTAATTCTGTACCTGTCAGTCCCGTTATTAATGAATTCTTTCTTCTACTTCTGAAGGCATCTTGCTTCAACCATAAGTTCAGACGTGAGTTCCTTGTTCTGTCGACACTTCCACCAGCTTCATTAGGTACCTGCCCACTCCACAACCACTTCAGCTAATGACTGGATTTCCAGGAGGAATGATGCTTCTTGAAATGACAGAACCATTCTATGAGGTAGTTATATGTGCAATATGAAGTTATTCCTCAAAGATACTGACATTTTATTGGTGATTTTTGTTGTTCAAGATTAGTTTTTGATTTTGATGATAGCCTCAGTTGCTCTGCGATGCAATTGAAAATTTCTTGGCAGCTAACTCTCTTTCATGTAAGGCTATAGCATTTTTATTCATGTTATTTTAAGTGACCTACAGACATTTTGATGGGAGTGTATATTCACAGCCATGATTTGCAAAGGAATAAGACAGAAATTTTAGTTCTCACTAGACCTCTGAAGCCTCCTCTTTTACTTTCCCTTCTTGAATCTGTCACTGAAGACCTTTTCACTTTGACAATCAAGCAGATCATTAATGATGACTCTTTCAAAACTAAATGTTCATAAAAGGGATCTAGCAGTAGTCTAGCAGAAATATTGCACTAGGTACTAGAATTCATCCAAATTCATGACTCTGCTCTTCTTGGAATTTTGTTTAAAAGAGAAATTCTGTCAGTAATTATTCACTCTATAATCTTCCAATTTATACCTGTCTGCACTATTTAGATATAAAAAGAGCTATTGATTATTTCGGAGACGGAACAAAACCTTTTATGTTATCTCGCTTGCGGTTTCTGGTGAAGTTCCCAAGTCCAGCCCACTGGAGCTCCCAGAACAACCCTGTGGCTGGTTAGTGAGATGGGAAACACTTCTTTCTCCATCTCTTTGTCAGAAAGGCAGCTGCCTGGAGCTGGATCCTTATGGAGGACAATCTTTGCGTCAGATGGGACTGCTGCTGTGAGAGGGTAGTGCTCTGCTTGCTACTTGATCTTCCTCTTGATGATGGCCCTGCACTGTGGAGATCAATAATGAGGAAAGGTGTTCTTCTCAGCATGTCCTGCCATTTGAGGACTACATTGATTTCTGTGCTGAAGAATCAAGGCTGTGGATTTTGCAAGGTGGAGGAGCCTCACTACCTTTCCTTTTGCAGTGCTGGGAGGTACTGGCAGAGGTGGGATGACTACCTGTTTTTGAGGCCATCACAATGCATCGCAGTAGAACAGACCTTCAACATGGCACACCTACAGAGAGAATACACTGAGAGGTACTTCTGGACAGGGAACAGGAATAATTTGATGATGAGCTGTTTGGGATAGGATTTTACCTAATTTGTTCCTCCTTGAGCCATGGCTCTCTTCCAGGAGAGTGATAGCAGCATAGTGACTGTCACTTATCAGAAGCTTACTGTTACTCAGCAGGGTAGAAAACATGCTGTGTTGTACAAGAACAGCCTTAATTCCCATAGAATCCCTGGGTCAAGGAAAAACTCGAGCTAGGCCCCTCTGAAGGTCTATGAAGAGGTGACTGGGAAGACCTACTGAGAACTGAAGGAACTGCACCCATGGGAAGGAGTAGGTGCAGTATTTGTTAGAATCAGCCTGTCTCAAAGGGAGCCTAACCGGATGCCAAGTTTTACAAACCTCTACTGATTCTTGTCCATGTGTGCACACCACATACTCCAAATTGTTGTAAAGCGCTTTTTGCACTGACTCATAACCCACATTGGAAAGACAAATAGGGACAGGACATTGCAGTCACTTATCACAGAATCACAGAATGTTAAGGGTTG
>NW_009694743.1:0-16863 GCF_000703405.1 Apaloderma vittatum
CTGTGCCCGCCGGGCTGCGGCGCCGGGCGGATGCTGGGCAGAGCCCACTGGGCTCGCCGGGGCATCGGGGCTGCAGGCGTCCGGTAGACTCCGGGAATGGGCTCCGTCGATGAGCCAGTACCTGCGGTTTCCAACAGGTCATACAGCTGCTTGTATCTCCTGTTAGAACTACCAAAACCGGTTATGCAGTATAAATGTACATCTTCCACAAAAAGAAAAGATTTTCACTGAGTTTTTGCTGCAAAACCACCTATCTTCCTTCTTTTGGCATTTGGCAAGTATCTGTGAGGATTTAACAAAGGTTAAACAGTTATTTCAGCAGCAGCTATTTCTTGTTTATTTTTTTTTTCCAGGAGGCAGAAAAATGCAGGCAATGCCAGCGTGAGCTGGCATTCTGATTTTTGGGTTGCGCATTCCTAAATGCCGAGGCAGCTGTTCTGCCCTTCATTTCAGAGGAAGAATGTTTCAGTCTGAATTACTGTGGTATCTCACAGCACAGATAGAATTTTCCCACCGTTGTTTATCCCCTTCATCTAAAGTGAGTGTCACCCAGGCTGAACGTTTGTCTCTTTAGGAATGGAAAGCATAGCTTTTATAATATGTCTTTCATGTAGTGGTTGGCAGTACCTGCAATCCTGAACTGAGATGCAGATGATGTTCCTACGACGATGCTTTCTGTGAACCAGGCTTGGAGCCTGTACAGTTGAAACTGCTCGGCAAGTTCTGCTGACTCACAGTGCCACACCGAACGCGATTTAATAACTTCAGCAGAGTATTGGAAAAGTGGTAGAAGCATCCATTCAAAGGAAAGAAGGGGGAAAGACAGGACAGCCCTAAGAAATATGAAAGGGGTCATTGCCCTAGGGAGTAGGTAGAGACCGTTTCACATTCCTGTCGTTATTTACAGGAACACTGAAGTCATCCTAAGCCATCCTAAACACAGTAGGCAGGGAGTGAAATTACCTGCAAACAGCTCATACCAATGTTTTTTGAAAATGTATCTAATAGTACTTTCTCTCCATTTGTTGTGGCTTTGAGGAATAAATCCATGTTTATTTTTCTCCTTTGTCTTTAATTGTTTGCCATTGATATAACCTTTATTTTTTTAAAGCACTTTTAATCATACTCTTATATTTTTACACAGTTCACTAATTAATGTAATTAGAATTAGTAAATGTATTCTGATGGCATGATTCCTGCATCACTGATATTTACAGATCTCAGGGAAACGCAGTAACTTCAGAAAAACCTGTAACTCTAAAAGGTCCAAATACAGACTTTCTCAATCATTATCAAAATCAAGTCAGAACCTTGAAACAAATTGATTTGGGTTTCTTGTTTTGAAGTGTTTCAAATAGCTAATATTTGGTAGCATTTCACTTGACTTATTTCAGACTTTATTAAAATATGCATCTGTATATTACGCTCCAAATTTGTATTTGTATCAGAATGGAATATGAAAGTACGGAAACATTACATTATTGAAGCCAGCCTCCTAAATGATTTCTTTCTGAATGTTTTTCTTTAAGAAATACCACAGTTTCACACCAATCTAAAACAGTCTGCAGGGACAGAAAGATACATGAACTTCTTTCCAGACAGGGGAGAGCAGGTTTTCAGAGGCATTGAGCATTCTTGGCTCCTGTAGAAATGAAGCACGGGAGCTACAAAGGAGGAATTTTCTTTGCTCCCATATAGAGAAACTTGAATGACAGGTATCAGAGACCAGATTCAGTCTCAGGAAGCAGAAAGCTGGTATATTCCTTCGCTTTAAACTTTTTTTTTTAATCTTAACCCTTGAACAGTTTCACATATACTACATTTTGCTGCACAATGTTGCTAAATAATTTACAGTCCTGTGTTTACATTGCAGAGCTAGTTCAGGCAATGCCAAACCTGTGGCCACAAGAAGCCCCAGGGGAATGGTTACCCAACTCCTGATCAGGACAAGTTGACTATTCCTGTGAGACTTTCTGTGGCTCAATGCTACAAGCTGCAACTCAAGAGCTGTTTCATGCTAATTAAGGGAGTGAGGGTTGATTAAGATCTTGAGCCCTCCGGCAGTCAGAACTATCTTCTTCATCTTAGCTTCAGCTACAGGTCAAAGCAGGTTTCCCTTGTTTAGCTGGAACCTCTGACACTTTGTCTTCTAACCCTTTCAACTAATACAGGGGCTCCAGCGAGGTTGGACACTTGCATGGTGGCCGAAGTTAGTGAAATTCCACCAGAGTTCATTTTAGAATAAGATGAGGCATCTCCATTCACTTCATTAGTAACCAAAGTCTATTTTCTCAATGAATGATTAAGAGCAATTTTCTCAGCACCTGGCACAAGTCGTAATAGGATCTTGTGTAATGAGTAGAAAGAAAGTGATTTTCACTTCCTGTAGTTTAAGCTTTTTATATTTTACTTTTTGTTTTATTATTGCAAGACAGATGTCGCTACGCTGCACATGGGCAGAAGGAAGGGCTGAGCCTTCTGTTATCAGGACAGGTTTCACAGAATGTTAGGGGTTGGAAGGGACCTCAAAAGATCATCTAGTCCATCTTTCTTTCCCCTTTCTCCAGTTGCTCAAACCACCCAGTCAGATCACATGCTAACGTGGCACTGCTGGAATGAGGCTGTGGGCAGGAAGGAGCATGAAAAAAAACTCTGCACATGCTGCAATGCCGCTTCTTGGCTTTGACAGACTCAAAGAAGAGTCCTGGTGCTGCACAGCACCTGGGATTGGCCATCACGAGTGAGGCAGCCAGAGAGAAATGCATGAGAAGCATGGTGGGCTACCATTTCCTCAGATCTCTGCTATACCTACAACTGATTCATTACTGCAAGATTCATACAAAGGTCAGATATGACTTCTCGCAGTGGTTCGCTAGAGGAACCATGTAAGCAAAGCTGAGTTTCTCCGGCTGATGGTTGTTTTTTGCCTAACTTCTGGCAAAACACATTATAATCTCAGCTATTGTATGGAAACTTTTCTGAATGTACTCTGGACCAGCAGCTTTTAAATGATAAACCAGTGAAAGTCAGTACTCGGGGCTGAAAGCTCATTTCTGATTTTCGTCTTCAGAATCACAAAGGCTAACCTCTAGGCAAGGGACAAATGTAAGTGACAAACTTCAGCCAGCCGCTGTGGGGTTCCCTCTTGGGAGGGAGGGCTCTCTAGTGGCTGACCCAGCCTAACTTCGTGTCTCTTAGTGACCCATTGCCCATAGAGACTGCACAGGAGGATTGGCCTCATTAGCTGGAAATCAAACTGTCATTTTACAGTCAATTAAATCAGGCAAAACAGCGAAGCAGTCCCTTCAACAACTGCTACTTGCTTTCACCTTCTGCTATGTTCTTCTTTACAACAGGCAAGTGCTCATGTGGCTGTGTGTGAACAGGACCAGGGAGCTGGGAACTGAGCTGCACTAAAATAGACTCAGAAAGTTCACAACACTATTTTAGTCTTAATCCAAACCAATTCCCAAGTCTGGATCACCATCCTTCTTTCTGCCTGTTCATAGCGGCAGAAGGCAGCGAAGAGGCTGGAAGAAGGAGGCCAGGTATAGAGAGCACCGAGCTGCCTCTTCCAGTGCCAATCCCATTTCAGAGCAGCGGCAGGGGATGGTGAAAGCATGGTGTTCGCCTGTGTGACCGCTCCCTTACTCACCTAACAACCTATGCAGTTTACACTGCAGCATTTTGATTTCATAAAGAAAAGAAGGATTAGTGAGGACTAGCTGAGACTCATCATTATTTCTGAGATCTTGTAGAGAGCAGAAGAAGGAATTCAGCCAAAAGGGCTCAAAAACCTTCCGAAAGAGGGTAAACAATAATGCCTGGCAGATGACCAGATGTGTGGGGGCCAGTGCAGTGCTGTTCAGGGATTCCTGAGCTGACTCTCACGAGCCTCAGTGGAGCACTGGCTTAGAATTGCTACCTGTTACACTGGCAGCACAGCAAGCTCTTACGATCCGGTTGTAACAAGAGGATAACTACGGAGCTTTTTGAAACTGCAAGGAAACCACCATGATAAGGTATATCTTTATGTACAGATTAAAAGTTCGGCTATCCTGAGCTCTGATGAATGTACATGCTGCAGGAAAGTAAGAAAGAGTCTTACAAAGTTTGCTTGCTTGGCTTGTAGCTCTTTGGGTGCAGAATCTGTATGAGCTCATAAGCCATGGAAAGCATATAATTAGTGAACAAAGAATTTTAAAACACAGAAAACATGTGGCCAAGATGCAAAAGATGGAGCAGTCCTGTACCAATACAATTATCTTGGTGGATTTTTTAAACTGAATTACACTTGTTAGTCAAATCCCAAGTATGGATACAGATCATGCTGCTATATATTGTTGTAGCTCTCTTGCTTTCTATTACAGGAATAAGCTACACAGAAATAATGCAAACTCTTTCATTATAGACACATGGATTTACTTATCCGATTTCTTCAGCATAGTTAAAATTAAGTCTGCAACTAAGTCCTGAAGGATTGTTCTCTGAAGAATTTGGGTGAGCTGATAGTGCTTTAGGTTTGGATCGAGATCTGGATAAGGATTAGGCTGGACTGAGGTTTGCTCTACCTACAGTTTCATGCTAACAAGAGTTACTCAGGTCATAGGTTGTTTGGTTTTTTTAATCTGGCAGTTTTAAGTACCTATGACAATTCTGGTAGCATGCTTCCATCAAAATGAGCCATATGCCCAGAAAAAAATCAATTGTATATTATTTTGTATTGCTATAATTTATTATTGTTTAAAAAGGCATAACTAGTTTTAAAATGATGAATGTAAATAAGATTGACATGAATGCATTAACTCTTATGTGTAAAGTGAGCTGGACATATATGAGTCCTTATCTCACATTTTGCTGGCTTTGCCTGTTTAAGAACACACTGTTCCAGAAAACCTAAAGCACAGGTCCTCATTCCAGTGGTCCTCCACTTCCACAAGTTGTTTGTGGCTACAGCTGAAACTTTTAAACTGCTAAAATTGAGAAAACAGGAAAGATAAAAGTCTGATGTGGCCCACAGTGCCACATCATCACTTGCATTTTCTTCTCATGGTTATGCCTCCAAAGATTGAGGACCCTTTTCCTGTTTTGTTTAAATGCTTCCTTAGAGTTCATTAAAAGTTCACAGGTCACAAGTCTCAGAAAACCATTGTGCTTCTCCATGGTCACATCAGTTTTTTTGCTGTCTGAGAAGGGCAGCAATTTTCATCTTTTTGGAAGCTACCCCAATGTGTAGACTTAAAAGTGCAAAAAGAATAGATGCAGAAAAGCATTTCCAAAGCCCATGATAGCACTATTTCAAAGCCAATTAACTGTAGAATATTAAACAAAAAACCCAAACCCAATACATCTGATGGTATTTCAGCATATGAATGTGTTGTAGGACAGACTTTATTTTTGCCTGTGACACACTCAGAGTGCACTCACAGAATGAACTCATCCTAGAAATGTTTTCTGAAACATTTAGAAATGTTTCAAAAACGCTGAATGTTAGAAATGTTTTTTGAAACAACCCCAATCTTAACCGAAAGGAGTTTCCCCTGGATAGCCAAGAGTTCTTTAGGACATGCCACAGCTATCCTGAAGTTAACTAGAGATCTACCAGGAGATGATCTAGAGACAGAGCTGGGAAGGCCCTGCTACGAGTTAGGTGCTGTTCCTTTTGTGCTTGCAAACCTTTCATACTTAACGAATCAGTGGTGCACTGACTTGATACTTACTTACTACTGTACTGGAGGCAGTACCTGTTTTCTGCACCAGTCATTCCTGTCCTTGGAGTGCATTTTGAAATGCGATCCAATCTCAATACCTGATAACCAAAAGAGGCTTTTTTTCTTCTTGCTAAAATATCTATCTCATATCTGAAGATTAAAAGCTACGCACATACATCTCCACGTTACCAACATTCTTTGTCCTGTAACATCCCATTTCTACCTGGTAGTATATGTAGCCCTTCTGAAGGAAGAGCAAGGTCATGTAGAGAACTGGAAATTCAGGAGATAAGTAAGTTACAGAAAACAGGAGATAACAAGCTGTAGCATTTAAAAAAAAAAAAGAAAGCGCTGGAATAATCAACTGAGCCCACAATTTGGTTATAGCTCTGAGCTTTTACTAGATGCTCAGACATTTAAATGAGATGTGTAGCTCATTTAAGATCACAAATTTTCAGACATTTTAAATTGTCTAAATGCTGTAAAAGACTTGCAGTTGCATGGATGATAAATTGTTAATACTTGTTTGTTGTACCACCATGCTATTAAACGTATTACCTCACATACGCAGCTCCTGTCGGTCTGTAAATAAAACCCAGGCAACAAGAACTTCAGAAGGTAGGATGTGTTACAATGCCATAGTGTCGTTATGGAGCTGCCTGGACAGGTAGTGCTCCCCAGTCGTTTTTCTGAAGCTCAAGGGACGCTTCCCTAGGCAGGATCACTGCAAATATCCCTTGTGGTTCTGCGCTTCTCTGAACAGGCTGCTTCTGTGCCTCATATTAATGCACCTCATATACAAGAGCAGCCTCTTGAATATACAATTCCCATACTGCCCTCTGGGATTCTCCCTTCTCTCAGAGATTTCTGGGGAAAAACAAGACTGTTAAAGGCTGAACCGATGAAGCCTGCTTGCCTTGTGCCAGCAGTTCTCTGGTGTGACCTCTAAGAAAGCTTTTTGCACGGATGGAAAGTGTGTAATAACCCATGCCTAGGAAGATTCCCACTGTTTGATAAGGGGTGAGCTCGCACTGCACCTTTTCCCTCCATTGGGTAACAGTTTCCATTACCTGCCTGCCAACTGTCCCAACACATACAGGAGTTCAATGTCTTAAAGAAGTCTGTCCTTCCATTTTGTTTTTCTTTTTTTTTTAAGTTGTGCAACAAATCCAGGTACATACACACCCCATCTTTTCTCTCTTTGTATTTTTTGGGGAAAACAATCTAAATAAATCAGATGAGGGTCAGGTTAGAAGGATGCTCACTTTGTGTAGTGGTTATGAAGCCTATGAAGTGGAATTCTTGTTCAATGTGGAGGCCCGGCAGGAGAAAACAAAGAGGGAGAGAAACACCCTAAACCAGAGGAAAGAACTTAAGGCACCGTATGGACAGAGGAGGCCTCAGGACATGCTGGGGAGCTATCTGAAAACAGTTTCAACCACTAGGCAAAATGGTCCTGAGGGAGACAAGCTGCTTTGTGTTCACATTCAGTGTTCTACCTAAGCCTGACTCTACTGTCTTTTCATATTGTGAGATCAATAATGGGTTTGTATTGCTTGAAAGCTGCGCTCTTGAAAAACAAACTCAGTTGGATACGATTCTCCCTAATAGCATAATAATCCTAATATAAATTCTTAAATGCGTATGTCACAGGGCTTATTTAAATTATCATCATTCACTGGGTAACACAGCTTCCTGTCCCACAGTCTCACTCTGCAACCCTGGATCCCTGACGAACAGGAAATTTTAGTACAAACAGGTATCTTGTCTGCAAAAAAAGTCAAAATAGCTTTAAAGTCTTTCCTGGCTCTGTTCCAAGCCTTCACTAAAATGATCTCCCTTATTTTCACACATAAAGTGCAAAGCACAGCAACATTTCTAATACACAGTATATCTTCCTCAGAAATCCCTGTCCCAGTAATCATATCTCCACCATTTTTTAAATCTCATAACACATATGCTGGAATCATTTTACAGCTACTTGGACTAAAGAGTTCTCTCTAGAAAGTGGTTCTTTAAGCCAGAGAAGTAGAAGGTAGCCCAGATGTCCTGAGGTTAAATTCAATAGTGGTTTCAGGTAAAATTTTGGCTACTCTGCAACAAAGCAAGAAGCTGCCAGAGGTATTGACCCTAATTTGTAAGATCTCTTCTGAAGATGGTGTGGCCTGAATCGGTGTGGGGGAGAATGAGATATAACAGGCACATAGGTCTCGTCAAAAGATCTCACCTACTCAGTTCTGAGAAAATTCAAAGCTGAATCATTCTTCGTTAATAATCTCCGCTTGTTATCAATGACAGTAGCCCCAAAGAACTGAGTTACCATCACTCTGTTGTTTTCCACACAGCTGGGCAAAGAAGAGCTTCCAGGTGATTCAAGGGTCACATTTGTGCATCTACACCTTATTTTCTCTTGTCTTTCTGATCTGCCCAGGTTAGTGTGGCTGTTCTCAACCACCAGCCCAGTGCTGGCTGACAAAGTCTCTAAGCATCTTCACTGTGTGAAGGCCCTCCAGAAAAATATCAGGTTGCCTGATTTTACTTTCATCTTCCACCTCTACAGTGGTTCTCAAGCTAAAGATTTTCCACTGCTTGGGAGGCTGTTTTGCCAGACCATTTAGCAGTTAGCATGCTGAAAACGTGCAACAATCTGAGATTATACTGCCTGGCTAGCAAAAAAAGGGTGACAGAACAGAAGGTGAAAAAACTTGAAATTGTAACCTCTGCTTAAACACCCAAATTATAGTTTATATTACAATCCTTTCCAGCAACAACATCCTTCATGCACTGAATTTGCTGGTGAAACACTTCAGCTGGTTACAGATAGTTAAAACACTATGAATGTATTGCAAGAAGCTCTGCACTAGGTAGAGGCATCATTTTGCAAGGGAGGTACTCCAAGTCCTGTTACGCAAAGCGATGTAGAAGCACACATTCAGCGAGACATTAATTGAGGCTAGATACTTTTTCACGTGGAGAAGGTGTTGGTTTGGATGCACTTAAACTTACTATAGCCTCATACCAGCCTACTTACCTTCTAAGTGTGTTCACATTGTCACAATTATGTTTACATTCTGTTGGTGAAAGGCAAACAGAACATACACTTGCGTGGAAAAAGCAGAAATATTGCCTCTGTGAGAATCCCAGCAAATGCTGTAGTACGTGTGCTACAGTGGAGACATTTAAATATTCACCTGGAACTTTATGACAGAGCATGATGAGGCATTACTGCCTGAAATTTCATTTCATATAGGTCTGGTAAGAGCAGCAGCTTATGAGCTCTGCACAGTAAGGAAAAACCTGTAATATCTTTGGAGTAGTGGATTTGCAAATATTGCTTAATGGGCTTTTGTTAAATGAAACACAAATACTCACTTACTAATAAATGAAAGAAATTCTCCCTTTGAGAGTAACTATCAACTGGTGTTAACATCTCCATTCAGATACCCAGATCTGGGGCTCTGTGCTGATTTCTGGTACAGGTTTACAGCTTGGGCTTCAGAAAAAGTCAAATTCAGGTGAAGGGCTAGGTGAGTACCTAAAAGCTCCACAACTACAGTGAACTGGCTTTTATCTTCCGCTAGAGTCCATAATGCCTCTCCATAAGGAAGAGGATGAAAATTTACTTCCAGTTGATTAAATTCATACGAAGGCCCCCCCTGCCAGATGCTGGCCTTTCAGCGGCGCTAACTGCTCTCAGCGCGCACTTGCATGAGTAAGGAGGTGCTGCCCATGTCCGACGCTAGCATTAACGTACTTCTGTTACTCAGCTGACCTCTGACAATGACTTTCTGTTGCCTCAGACAAGTCTTTTATTTATCCACGTTTAGATTTTCTTTTTGTAGGGACTATGAAGGAATACTGAAGAGACAAAAAAAAGGGAGAACTGTAAGGGTTACCTGCTGTATCAGGCAGGCAGATCAACAAGACAACTAAAGCAATGGAGTTTATTATTAGAACATAAGCTACCAGTTTGGGTAAGATTAAATAAACACCAACAATAAATGGGCCTGACCATGTGCCATTTTGAGGCACCAGTCACTCTCAAGTGCCCAACACAATCCTTTCCATTATTTACATGCAAAACCTAAATTGTGGGGTTCAAGAATAAGCAAAGAATACATAGAACAGTTCTGAAAATAAAACTCTCCACTATGGTTGAGAGACAAACCAATGTGCAAAATCTTCAAATAATAAATTGTTATGAAGTGGCTAAATACTAGGTGATTGAAGTAATCTAGATAATGAGAAATAATAAAACTTTTAAGAACAGAATGAATTTAAGTAATAGAAAAAGAATTATACTGATACTTATGTAGGAAAGTGGGAGTTCTGTTTTTTTATAATGTATGCAAACATTTCTGTGGCTGAGAACCTATCAGCCCTCACGTTGTATGAATGGATGTCTTACACATATGCCTCTTGAAGTACATTTTACAAGTTGGTAACTATGTGCCAATTCCTAAATGCTACCACGACAGAAGGAAGATGTTCCTAAAGGAAGACAGACACACAAATACACACAAAAAAGTTTTGTTTGGTACTTTTTTTTATATTAAAGCTTAGGATTTGGCAAATTTTAAGCTATATCCTGTCTACCAGGCCCAAACTTCTATCTTGATCTATGCAAGAAAGCCAGGATCCTTTGAATGTGGGAAAAGGCCTAATGTGAACTGTGTTCTTTCAGTGTTTGTTTAGTAAAAGAAAGATATGCTTCAGGAAAGTCTAAATATAGCGTTTCCCTGCTGTACACAGTTCACAGTCTAAGAAAGATAGGCACAGCCTGGGAACCGGGAATCTCCAAAGACACCGTAACTAAATCTCTTTAAAGTCATTCTATAGTATTACTGACTTGCTTCACAAAGGCACCACAGAAAGAAAGATAATTAGTATGTATTTTTTTAAAAAGTGTAAGAGTGTCTCTTCTCCTAAGAACAGAGCTGTCACTCCCTCAGGTGGTCAGATGTTTCTCTTGGAACTCGTACATGGAGTGAAGAGGAAGGACTGCATGTATCTCTAATGACTGACCTTCAAAAAGGCTATTTTTTTTTCTTTTTTTTTCTGCTGATGGTTGAAAAGTCCCTCTTCTAGGCCAGCTGAGTGAAGCCAGCATTCTTGTCCTGCAGACCTCTGGTTGTGACTCTGTTCTTCTGTTTAACCTGGGTGACTTTTCAGTTAACTTGTTTATATGAGCAAACATGTTGGCAGTAGTGAACTCAGCATGGAAATTCAGTAACTGTTCCTTACTGGCAGTAAGAGCAGACTTCAGTGAAATCATGGAAAAGCAGATTTCTCAGAAGTTCTGAGCAGCTCTGGAAGTGATTTTTTGGTTGTATTTAGTGAAAATCAATAAACTGTAATGAATAATGCTTTTGCTGAAATGCACTTTAGAACTGAAAACTGCTTTGAACAAAATTCTGCAGGATAGCTCGCTTTCCTTCTAGATCAGTAAAATGCTGGGTCATATGGCTGGAGCTGTGAGATCAATACCTGCATTGCTCCGGCATAAAATGCTTTCTCCTCTGTTTAAAAAACGCCGCAGAGAGAAATATTCAGTCACCAACCCTCTCTGGTGGTATTCTTTCAGTATGTTTTGTCAGTTCTTGCTAAACTTTGAGACACTTTGTAATTGACTGAAACCAGAAGGTAGAAGCAAAGATTTTCTCTCTTTCCTGCCGGAATTATTTTGACTGCAGACAATGCAGACATGAAGCTTATATTTAGTGGTAACTAACGAGCAGGAGCATCACTGTCATGAATTCTACAAGTTCAGTCTAAAAAGCCAGGGCCTTTCCTCATAAAAGACTCCATTCTTTAGCAGCACTCTGACAATGGGCAGTAGTTTGCAATTCTACCTTTGGCAAATGTTTGCTGTGAATGTTTTGGAGAAGAGGTAGCTATTCTGTTTCTAACTATCAAAAAGTTTTTTGGAAAGATGGTAAATATTTCAAGAACCAAGAACAAAGTATGGCCGGTATTCAGAGAACCTGGATAACACAATTGCCTGAAGCTTAACTCACATGTGGCTGCTGCTATGAAACAGAGGCTAGAGCAGGCTTTCAGGAACAAAGAATTAAAGATCAAGGTAATTTAAGGTCCCAACGTCTCAAAGTATAAGAAGCAAGCCAAAGGAGGATAAGATCACCATGGATTACACAAAGCTCACTGAATGCCTCTGCTTCATGTTGTCAGTGTAGCCAAAGCAAGCAAACATAATGTTTCAATTTAAAATGAGATGAAATAAAATATAAAAATTCTAACATATAGAAAAGTGTCTTACATGCTCTCAAAATACTGAGTATATCTGTACGAAAACATGTTTCCATCAGAGAGGTTCAAATAAAGACAATAGTAGAGGCAAAATAACCACCCAAGATAAAAAGGATATCAGAAGACTACGGCTTTACTTTCAGAAGAAACAGAATTTATAAAATACAAAATAAGGATTCGTAAACCATGAAACAAACCATATGAAATTGAAGCTGAAGGAAACTGTTGCTGACTCACAGCAAATTAGAAGAAACTGATCAAAACAAGTCATTGCAACTAAATGTAATAAACAAAACCACTACAAGCTCCAAAACCCTCAGGCATTCATTCACTCACCGATAAAAATTCACATGAGCACTATAAATACTGTTCTGAGAAAAAAAAACAACACCAAAACTAAAGGCATTCTCTGTTCCCAGTATACCCCCCTCAGTTTTTTTGGCTGTTACTGAAGATTCACTGAAAAACCTTTCCCTTCTGTATTTCTTTGTAAACCCAGTACTAACTCTTCTTGTAACACATGAGGAAGTTTGCTCACATGGAGCTGAGGGCGGATACCGCACAACGCCTGGGCTTCCATACGTGGTTTCTTTCTCCACTGAAAGCAGCAATGCTTCTGTCTGCTCTTCTGTGCCCGACCTTTTGAGTACAAGGCAGACACAGGAGCCTCAAGAAAATCTTCCTGATAGTTGTCCTCCTCCACAAGCACAAGCCAGCAGGTGAGCATTTTCAAGGAGCTCTGTGCCTCATCCCTCACTCCTCAGAAGCTCAGCCCTACCCTAAAACTAGTCTAACCCTCTTGGCTTAAAGTTAGGTACGATCTCCATGGGACCAGCACATGGGTTTATGCCCTGTTCTCCTCCTTTTTGCCAGTTTTCTCTGGAATACCAGCATCCATGGACTCCACAAGGATCTCAGATCTCTGGTAAGAGTTCGTCTTAGAGTCAGCATTAAGAAGGAAAAACTCCAGGGACGTGTTGTTCTTGATGAAACAAAAATCACGTGTCATACAGAGTGGAAGCCTTCTTGAGAGAAATGTTTCTGTAATTAGATTCTCACTTCTTGGGTTTCTTATCAATAATGAGAATCTATCTGTGACTATGTTAAATCTTTATCCGTCCAAAGAATACATAGTGCACTCTGTCTTTCAGCATCTGCTTTCCATTTGGAAGCTCACCTACTTCTGGTTTAGGTAATTATATCAGGTTTTTCACCTTTGCTCTTACATTTTGGCCAAAATCAAAGCCTAGTAAAAAACCCTCAACTTGGTTATGAAAACCTCATCTGACACCAAGATTACAGCTAACCCCATCGTCAGCCCTCATCTGGCCTATAGGCCTTGTCAAGACTCTGAGTGCTCCAACAGGCCTTAACAGCCCCAACAAGCCTCACCTGCGCCCCTCCTGGAGGCTGAGGAGCCCCATCTAAGTTGAGCGTTCAGTCCACACCTGACCTATGCTGTGTAAGTATGGGTCTCCACCTGTGCCACCACTGTGCCAAGATAAGTTCGTCTGGATTTGAACTTCCAGGCTGACTTCCTAACCTGCATGGAGCTGGGGGGCCATCGCTGGGCTTTGTCTGGCGCTCGTTATCCTGGCGGGACCCGACCCTAACTTGCGGGCTGCCTTTCCAACCTGACCGCGGACCTGCCTCGTTGCTTGCCTGATGATCTGGACGTGTGGCCGAATCTGGTGTGTGCTGCTTGCTTTGCTCACGTGCTGTGGGACTGGGCTCTGGGAGTGAGGGTCTGCCCTAGCAGCTGGGTTAGCCTGGGCTCCTGCCCCTTACGGAGCAGCCAGCCCTCACTACTCCTGACGTACCTCTGGTTTACCTTCAAAATAAACCCAGTGTTTCAATACTGAGCTTCATAATCCCAGCAATAACTTGTACATCAAAACTAAGTGAAACACCTTTTTTTTTTTTTTAACACTAAAAATCTCATTAACTGTTTAGGCCTAAACATTACATCTTAATTACTTTTGATTCAGCAGACTTCTGTCTTATCCTCCTGTTTGCAACCTGAGTGTTACCCTTTTTAGTTTCACCACGTGCATATCCCCATTTCAATATGGAACGTGTAAGTTATTCCCCACTACTGTTATTTGGGGCAATTCTCATTATCAGTACAGGCTGGGGTATGACGTGCTTTTCCTGCAGAAAAGGACTTGGGGCTACTGGAGGGTGAGAAGCTGGACGTGAGCCACCAATGCACACTCACAGCCCTGAAGGCCAGTCACATCCTGGGCTGCACCAGAAGCAGCGTGGCCAGCAGGCCCAGAGAGGTGATTCTGCCCCTCTGCTCTGCTCTGGGGACACCTCTCCTGGAGTGCTGCGTCCAGCTGTGGAGCCCTCAACACGAGAGGGACACGGACCTGTTGGAGCAGGTCCAGAGGAGGCCACAAAGATGATCAAAGGGCTGGAGCATCTCTCCTACGAGGACAGGCTGAGAGAGTTGGGGTGGTTCAGCCTGGCTTCAGGGAGACCTTCTAGTGGCTTTCCAGTACCTGAAGGGGCTGCAGGAAAGATGAGGAGGGCCTGTTCACAAGGATGTGTAGCAACAGGATGAGGGGCAATGGTTTTAATCTAGAGCAGGGTAGATTTAGGTTAGAGAGTGGGAAGAAGTTCTTTAAGATGAGGGTGGTGAGACACTGACACAGGTTGCCCAGAGAGGTGGTGGAGGCCCCGTCCCTGGAGACATTCAAGGTCAGGCTGGATGGGGCTCTGAGCAACCTGACCTAGTTAAAGCAGGGGGCTTGGACTAGGTGACCTTTAAAGCTCCCTTCCAACTCAACACATTCTATGATTATTTTTACCAGCTCTGATGATTGGAATTTAGCTTGAAACCCCTCCAAAGCTGCGAAGTCACTTCTTGTTCCAGTCATTTTGATATTTTTTTTTCCATCTCAAAGGCTGCTGCTAAAAAAACCCAAACCAAACCCCTATCTGAACTATTTGCTGTGTCCCTTTCTATACTATGCCAAAGGCATAACACTGAATTTATGTAAATGGAGATCTAGCCTAAAGGTATTATGAACCACTGTGTCTGGTGTTACGCCCTAGCTTTCAAAGGCAGCTTGTGTTGCTGTAACAACTTCACAAGTTTTATAGATCTTTCTCTTTATGATTTCAGGCCTATGGTTAGCACAGAAGACAAGACCCATTCACCAAGCAGCTTTAAGTCCTAAACCATCCCTAAACCTTTCCAACTCCAACTCTTCGGAGGACAGAAGTAGGAGTGAGCTCCACGTTTCACTCCTTTTTTTCCCCCCAGTCTTAAGTGCAGCTGTGGACTTTACACTTAGCATGTGTCTCCACTGCCATGCCATGTATTCACACAGTCACATATTAATTTTGACTGAAACCCTTCTCTTTGACATTTAGGTTGGTATTTTAAAAGAAACGGGTTCTATGTGGTAGCTATCCCATTTCCCATCATTACCTCTAACCCAAACATAAGAAAATGTGATAAAGCCATACCTGAGTGGAAGGTCTGTCAGCTGTACAGGAGCTGTGCTCACTTCTAGATCAACTGGGACCTCGCCACCTACAAGAAAGGAAAGAATGGCATTTAGTTGAGAGCAGTGGCCCAGGGATAACCAGCTGTCGGTAGTTATTCACATCTTCGTCTTTCAACAGAACTACACTAACAGTTTATTTAAACTTCATGGAAGACAATGAAATCCTCATTCAACTGAAGTCAAGTGCAAGACTTCTGGTTTCACCTGGCCTGTGAAAGGTTGGCTTTGCTCGTGGTGTTGAGCACCACCTAGTGTCCACAGTGGCCAAGAAGATGGCGTGCCTCAGCCTCTAGTTGAAGGAGCGTCAAGGAAAAGGGCGGGGAGGTGGGGAAGGCGTGGCTGAAGGTGAAGTTGTGTGTCAAGGAATTTATTTCTGATTTTCGCAGGCTCTCAACAGTGCCGTCTTTCTCCAGTAACATCTGCAGCACCGTGCATTTGGTCATCAGCTGTCCTGAATACAATCCAAAGCGCTGGTTTGTAACATTTTTCGCTGAAACACCGACCACAGTAGGATAAGCCATCATAAATTTAATTTTGCAGCAGCTTTCATATACTGCCTCACAAGCACTTACTACATCAGTAGAAATGGCTGAATGTCCTACATGCGTATATTTATTTACACCCAAACAAACAAATGTCATTGCTTCAGCACCTTTTATTTATTTGGCATCCCTTTAAAAATTCTTCTAGCCTTCTTTTTAACTGTAGCTGAATGTGTGTGAATTGTGGCTAACACCACCCCTCTCTCACTTCAGAGGGCAGGATTCAGCACTGACTGCCAACGAGGCTGCCATTCCCAGCACTAACGGACAGGAACAGTCAAGGCTTTGACAAATCAAATGGACTTGAAATCTATTTCGGTCACAGTCGATTTGGTTTTTGAAGCGATTCAGACAGAAGTTACAACAGCTCCTCGCAGCAGTGTGACAAAAAACGAGTTTTCCGGTGACTCCGGGATACAACAATTTAGTAAGAAGTTTCCATGTTACACGTGGTGTCACACAGTGACTGAATTCTCCCAGCCAGCACGGGAGGCAGGCGTTCGGCAGCTCCCGAGCTCAGACAGACGCTGGGACACCTTGTGCAGCCGAACCCCCCACCAGCTCTGTGCTGCAGGGCAGTGACCTGGGCACAGTAACCCCATCAGAAATATCTGCTAAATTCAGATGCTCTGTTGGCTTCATTGAAGGCTTTTCCCCAGTACTGTATTTTCTAATTCAGTCGGAATACACCAGTGAGACGTATTTATGCATACACATACACTGTTTTCAGCACGGCTACGGCAGCTGTTGGGAGACTCTTCCACGACACAACGGTCTCCACCGGTTCCTCCCGCAGGGCACCGCACCCGGCTGCCGCGGCCCACG
>NW_009694744.1:0-6675 GCF_000703405.1 Apaloderma vittatum
CGGCGTGACTCAGCGCTTCTCGAGCGGTGCCTGTGTCGATCCGCCCCCGGACTCCATTTCCAGAAATCTTTCAGCCCCGAGAGCGACGCCCATGATTTTCTCTTCTCGGCCCCGCTCTGCTCCTCGTCTGCAGTCTCCAGGATCTTTTATTTTTCTTCCTTTCGCAACGACGGGAAAGCGCTGTCACCAGTCGGTGCCGCTTGACACGAGTAAATCATCGCTCCGTCGTCTTTGAGCGCAGCCTAAACAGATGGAATGCGAGGGGGCTCGGGTGACACACAGCACGCAGTTCCAGCAGCGTTAGTTGCCCTCCCGGCCGGCTCCTTGCAAACCTGTTCTCTCTTCATGCTCCTCTGAAGCAACTCATTGGCATTATCTGTAATTTCCCAGAGAAGCGTGTCTGTGGCCAGGCGACGTGTGACCAGGTTTGCAGAAACCTGGACCAAATTCAGTCCTGTTATATAAAAAAGTCGCTGTTACTAGGTCTGGGTCTACAGGAATAACTTCAGAACGATACAGAAACCTGATAAAAAATGCACAGTGGTTGAGCGGGAGTGTGTCAAAAACAGAAATGTTAGTTTAGAAAGCATTGAAATTTTAACTGAAAAATCAGTGAAGTTTTCCTAGCATGCCCTTGTTTTGGTACATGGATACCTCATTCAGTACAAGTGACACCACATGACGCTTTGCGTTCCTGGATACTATTTCTAAGGGTCACTTGGTTTTAAAAAGCTTGTGTAGAAAAATAGTGCACAGTGAGTGATGTGGGATTTCTGTCGAATCATTGCAGGGTGCTCTCACTCCCTAGGGAAAAACCCAAGTTTTAAAATGCCACAACTTATGCTGTCAGATATCGTAAATATATTACAAACTGGGCTAAACTGAACACAGCATTAAATAGGTCATTAAGGTGATCCTGTCCTTCATGATAGAAATTAACTGTACCATAGTAATGGTATAGTTAATTTCTGTCATTAAAATGAAAACTGCATTTCATCATGAAAACTGCATTTCAGGCAATTGTTTTGCTGGGCTAACAATGCCAGGGGAGAATTCTTTGTCAGCAGATGTGCATTTCAGATCCGGGGAAATGTGCAGATACGTATTTTCTCCTTAAAATGTGGAGATGTTTTTGAAGCCATTCTCTACTCTTGTAAATGTACAGAACACTCAAGTAAACAAAGTCTTTGTATTACATGTGAATGCAGTTGTTGTTTCCGGCTCATTTCTGCACAAGTGTTTACAGAAGCTCTTGCAATGTGTGATATACAATGAAGCCCTATCTGACATCAGCCAGCCCAGCTGCAGCTTTCCCCAAAGTGAAAGCAGTGGGGCTGTAGAAGTATTTCTGAATTATCCTATGCTGTGCCAAGCAAGTTACTATGGTTCTCTAACTTCATGTAGAAGAGGAAGAACGGACAGCCCTGTCTGAAAAGTCACTGCCTGATGGAAATTCACTCCCTGCAGGCTGGAACACCACAGGTAGCAAGAATAAATCTACTCTTTGCATTTCAGCCGTGGTTTGTTGTTGTTCTTGCATGGCCCACACATCAGACCGGCATTTAATTTTGTTTCAAAATAAGCAGGAGTTGTCTATATCCATAGGTGTTCCAGTAGCCAGCCCATGCCCTGCCTCCCATCCGTTGGTTAACATCCAGGCCTGTAACAGGCCATGCTGCTGCTTGCAACACGCCAAGAGCTCCACGCTGAGTCTGTAGGTGCTCAGCCCTGAGGCTTGCCAGGTGGGCTCTGTTTGGGCTTTTCCTGACCGGCCTGCAGCTCTGCTGCCCTTGGCACAACTGTGACAACAATTTCTTGAACTGACCATATCTAATTTTTTTACTTCCATTTACCTTTGCCCAGTACAACTGCAGTTTTGTGTAAAGAGCAGCACAAAGAGTTGCTCTAGGGATGAGATATTTATCATGCCTATATAATGACAGAGTGCAGAGAAATACGGGCCTGATACGACAGCAGAGACCTTGCAATACGGAGGCACATGGTGAAGGAGTGTGGGCAGGGGCGACAAGATGTGTGGGAGTGTTACGTGGATGACGGAATACCAACAAACCTAAAGCATGGGGCAAAATGGTGCAAAGATGCATCAGCAGAGGCTGGGGGAGCTAAGACCCTTCCCTAGCCAAGGCATGATAACCAGCTCTACCTGCACTTGCCTGAAATATTCTCCTTATCACAGATGCCTCTGGATTTGAGCAAAGTAAATGCTGGGAGCTATTGGGAGCTGTTGCCACATTCTGCACGACACAGTGTAACACAGGGCTCAGGGCCAGGCTTAGAAACTCAAGTTTCTATTCCCCTGCTGATGCTGTTCCAGTTTCTTTTGCAGATTCAGACCTCAGCCGTAGTTTCAATTTCTGTTTCCTGCTGAATGACTCACAGATCACGTGAGTGCCAGAGCACATAAAAGAGAAATCATAACAAGAGTGAGCTACTTTCAGCTGCCTTCGCATCTGCCTAAAGTGAGCAGAGAAGGAAAACCATGAGGTGAGTGAAAGATCTCTCAAAGATGCTTTTTTGCTTTGCCATGGGAAAATAATGCCTATTATTTACACAAAAGTAATCAGTGAGTGGTTTGAGGGGTCCAAAGAGCAGAAAATATTTTAGAATATTTGCTGAAAGAATCAAAATGAAATAGGGAAGCTATCAAGCACTCTAATGCTCTTGCTCTTCTGACAAGAGCCCATCTCTGTGAACAGAACTGACACTCTGGAAATGGAATCCAGGCTGCAGCTGTAGCTGGTGCTCTGCCAGATGGCACTGATGCATTTGGAATTTGCGCTTGAGAATTTCTGCTACTGAAAGGATGAGGCAGAGCAGTGCAGGTTCTGGGCTGCAGCTTGGAGCATAAGAGGGGGGTAACACTTTCTGGAGACTGTCACGCGTGCACAGAGGCAGGCAGGCATGAACACACACACGCGTGCTCTCAACTAAGGCAGCTTTGGAAACTGTTTCAGGCTTGTGTGATGAACTGAGTGAAACTATGTTTAATCTGCATCACAGTTCTGTTTTTCTGACATTCATGAATATTCATTTCCTACAAGTGCCTCTTCATGAATTAGTCTCCACTGTTGTTTTCTACCAGAGCAGTTTCCATGGTCCTCATCAGAGGCAATAAAAACAGGACACCTTCCATCCTGCAGTGGATGGGACTACTTAAATGCTTCAAGCTGTTCCTACAGTATTTTGCTAATTTGGCATCCAATATCTCTTCTTCTGTAGCCAAAGGTTTCTAACACAACACGATAGCGAGCATAGGAGCTTGTTCTCACTTCCCCCTTTTTCCAGCAGAGCTGTCATTACCTCACATACAGCCTTCCCGTTAGGAACTGTTGTTAATTCCAGGTGTGCCAGCTTTACCACAGAGACTGCTTTGTCCTCTGTGACACCCAGACCGCCAGCTCTGTTGCTATGCAAGAGAAGCCCTCTTACACTGGCAAGGAGAATTATCGGAAACAACTGTTGAGCTCTTTAGTCCTATGGCTCCCCAGAGCTCTGGCTTCTTTGAAGTCGTGTTGAATAGTGGCATCAGCAGAGGTGTTGCCTGCTTTTGAAGCACATCATGCCTGCTTTAAAAATGAGAGTAGCAAAAAGGAAAATGAGTGTAAGGAAGGTTTTCTTTGATTTCTTCTAGTGCCGTTTCCAAGAGTTCCTTGAAGAGCTCCCTAGAGAAGCTGGAATGTCATTTTACGTGGACGTTGCTGGAGGAGGATGTGGATCTCGATGAATTAAAGGAAACAGTACGCTGTCAGATAAGGTTTTTCACAGAATCCAACATTCAAAATTATAATCTAATGTCCTACATATGCCACCTAAAGAAATCGAATGAGGAAGCCCTGCAAAATCTACAGAAAGCTGAAGAAGAAGTTCAAAAAAGTCACCCAGACAAAATTGCCAGGAGAAGTCTTGTTACCTTGGGGAACTATGCCTGGGTCTACTACCACCTGGAGAGGTATGAAGAAGCTCAAAGTTACGTAAACAAGGTGGAGAACAGCTGCAAAGAGCTTTCCAGTACTGCTCAGTGGAAGATTGAACTTCCAGAGATCTATGCTGAGGAAGGATGGGCATTGATAAAGTTTGGGAAAAAATACTACAAGAGAGCAAAGAATTGCTTTGAAAATGCTCTGAAGAAGGAACCCAACAACCCAGAATTTAATGCCGGCTATGCAACAGCAATGTACCGTTTGGAAGATTATTTTTACAGGCAATGTGAACATGAAAGCCTGTGCCTCGAGCCTCTGAAGCGTGCAGTGGAACTGAATCCAAAGGATACTGTCCTTATGGCATTACTTGCATTAAAGCTTCAGGATTTAAAGCAAGATGATGAAGGGGAGAGATACATTGAGGAAGCAATGCAGAAAACCCCTTGTTCTCCTTACGCCTTGCGATACAGTGCTAAATTTTACAGAAGGAAAGGAGACGTGGACAAGGCACTGGAGATTTTGAAAAGGGCCCTAACAGTAACACCAGACTCTACCTTTCTGCATCATCAGCTTGGACTCTGCTACAGAAATAAGCTATTTGAGTTGAAAAGGTCTACAAGATATCCATCTCGAGAGCAAGTGGAGGAACTCATCCAACTTGCCATTTATCATTTTAAAATAATGACTGACCGAAAGACAAAAAATTTTTCTGCACACATGGACCTAGCAAGAATGTATACAGAAGGAAAGAGGTATGAGGAAGCAGAAGAGACATTTCAGAAAGCATCTCAGATAAATATTCTGTGCGATGATGACAAGCAACAATTCTGCCATGTTTACGGTAATTTTCAGCATTTTCACATGAAATCAGAATCTGAAGCAATCAGGTATTACATGAAAGGAATGAAAATTCAGAAAGACTCTTATTACTTCCATAAGTGCAGAGATGCTCTGAAGAAAATGCTGGAACAGAGAATTCAAAGAGGTTTAGGAGATGCAAGAGTTTTTGCTACACTGGGATTCATTTGTTCTCTAAACAGTGAGAAACATGAAGCAATTGAGTACTATGAGAAGGCTGTTGCATTAAATCCTGACAGTGAAGAATATCTGAGTGGATTATGTGAGCTGAGACTTTCCATCTCAAGCTAAAGCTCCCCCAAATCCTTCACACTGGCAAAGAACCCCAATCCCGAGGACATTTCAACAGACTCTCAAAACTTTTTTCTTTTTTTGAAAAAGAGTTTGAAGTTATAATGAGATGAAACACCAGGTGGCATCCCTTTGGTGATAATGTAGAAAGAGGAGATGAGATTTGCTGATTTGTTTGTTCATTCACTAACAGAGAAAATGTTTGGCAAGAATAGCTAAGCTGTCTTAATCTTCAATCCTGATACTAGTATAAAGGTTGTGTTTATGTGATGATCTGTAGGACACAGCGCCTCTAAGATGGAATTCTCATCGTGTATTCTGCTGAGAAAAAGATTGAAGTATTTCATGTACCCAGTGGAAAGGCATGCTTATATACAAATGGAGTTTCTGATGCTTTTTCAAATGTTTTAAATTGTCTATTTATAGTGTGATTTAAGAGAAACTTTTGTTGAAGACTTGGTCAGTTTACCAGCTTGTATGTTATTTAAGTCTGAAAAATACTCACTGTTTGGCTAGCTCACTACAAAACTTGTAAGATGTGTATTATTGCTGTGAACAATTAAAGAGCATTGCAACAATCAGCTGGCATCTCTCTGCTGTCCAGTCCTCAGGTTAGTAGATTAAAGACAGGGAAATGGCCATTCAAAAAAAGAACAGGGATAAAGTTTTGGCAGGATATGAAAGGGTCAAGAGACAGCCTGATTTATTTTCCCAAACTCACAACAAAGCTGGCATCATAGTTGTTGCACCAAAGAATTAGGCTGTGCACAAAACAACGTCTGTCTGGTTTACCTAAAGCCACATTCTTGGGAACCACTAGAGCAAACAACTGGAGAGAAAGAAAAAGCAGTCTTTAAGATGCCAAAGAGCTGGCTATTTGCAACCATGGTCATGGAATAAGCCAGGGACAGAAGACACACACAGAATCACAGAATTGTTGAGGCTGGAAAAGACCTCTGAGATCATCAAGTCCAGCCTATGACCCAACACCACCCCATGAGCTAGACCATGGTGCTAAGTGCCACATCCAGCCTTTCCTTAAACACCTCCAGGGACAGTGACTCCACCACTTCCCTGGGCAGTTCATCCCAATGCCCAATCACCTTCTCTGTGAGGAAATGCTTCCTGAGATCCAATCTAAACCTTCCCTGACAGTTTCAGGCCATGCCCTTTCTTGTTGTCACTGGTTGCCTGGGAGAAGAGCCTGACTCCACCTGACTACACCCTCCCTTCAGACAGTTGTAGAGAGTGATAAGGTCCCCCCTGAGTCTCCTCTTCTCCAAGCTATACAGCCCCAGCTCCCTCAGCCTCTCACCACAGCACTTGCCCTCCAGTCCCTTCCCCAGCCTCGTTGCTCTCCTCTGGACCCGCTCCAGCCCCTCAATGTCTTTCTTGCATCGAGGGGCCCAGCACACAGGGCTCGAGGTGAGGCCTCACCAGGGCTGAGCACATGGGCAGAATCACATCCCTGCTCCTCCTGGCTGCACTGCTCCTGATACAAGCCAGGATGCCATTGGCCTTCTGGGCCATCTGGGCACTGCTGGCTTCTGCTGAGGCGGTCGTCAGCCAGCACTTGCGGGCCCCT
>NW_009694745.1:0-1845 GCF_000703405.1 Apaloderma vittatum
GGCTGCCGGCCAGGGTCAAACCACTACAGCAACATTATTCACAGTGATCTCAAAAGCAGATTAAGTGACCCATTGCCTCTAGTGTCAAGGCTCAGCATAGTAGATTGTTCTGTCCATTCTAGCTACTTAATATGTGGGCGGGGTATGAGATATCTTTAGGTTGAGAAGAAGCGTAGGTGTGTGTTAGTAGCAGTATTCTGGAAAAAAAATGCAGGCACAGGTTAGGCAAGTGTGCAAAAGAAAATGATGTTGACCGGTGAGGGTGATGGGTTCACCCTCTTCATCCGTCAGTTATTCCTTGTCCAGATCAAAACACAAAAGAGGAGAGAGAGTGAAATGTTAACATGGGCATCTGGGCTGTAAGTGAGGCATAAGGCTCTGAATGACTATCTCCTGTTCTTGGTTCTGCTGAGGAAAAATTGTATTACTAAGGTCCGTTGAGGCAAATGGTCTGGTAAAAATCCAAAACTAGAGAAAATCCTTCTTGGTCACATTTATCTAGAACTTCACATTTTCACTGCCTAATGCATCAGGCCCAGGGCAAGAAACCACAAGAGACAGAGATCTCTCTTTTGTTGTCCCTACACCAAAGCACTTCCACGGACAGTAGAGGAAAGGTTGTTTAGTGTATGTCTTTACATGCATTCGTGGTTACATCTGATTTTGTTTCATAACTAATTGCAGAGATAAAGAAATATTGTGTACCATTTAAGCTCAGATCTTGCTCCGCATGGCTAATAAAAGGAAGAGATCAAGCAAGTCCATACAATTTCCTTCAGGCTTATCAGTGCTTTGGTGATAGGAAACCATATTTTCTGAAACTGCACTGTTTGTAATGTTTCTGACATTTTAATTACATTGTTAGTCTCTTGTTTCTTCTGATCTAAATTCTACACATCATTTGAGCAAAAGGAGTTGTAAATCTTAAACATGTCTTCTAACAGTGTTTTTTGTTGAGCCGCTCTTTACCTTCTGTGTTCTTTGAAGATTCTGCACGTAGTCCAGCACTGGACCTTGAGTGTAAAACCAGAGTGTCTGACATTTTTGGTTGATACAGTGTCATCAGAAAAGCTGCAGAATGGAAAAATAACAGCAGATTTTACTAATTTTGGTAAATGTTACACCTAAATCTGTGAAGTCACAAAGGAGGCATTTTGTAACTTTTTTGACCCAAAATTACAGCTTCTCGTAGAAATCCCATCCCAGGAAAATCAAGGAGGAATCTTTCTTTCAGCTAAGAAAATGCACCAGTTTAATTCAAACCATTTTATGTGGTGAAATGAGGGTTTTCACAATGGAGAGGGAGGGACTATAAAATATATAAAGGGAAAGGACTATAAAATATATAAAGAAGGAGCCATGTACAAAACTTCTTTTAGTGACAGACACTGAAACTTCTGAAGACACTGAAATCTTGAGGACAACCGCTTAGCAACTGTCCATAGGTAACTGAAATTGGAAGGTCAGTAACCTTAAACATCTTTAGAATAAGGATCTGAAAAAGCCCTTCTAGAGTTTGTATTTTGAGAAGGGGGGGGAACATCCCATCTAGTTTTAAGATGGATTCTGATATATTCATGAAAGGCGGATCCTGCTTGACAAATCTAATTTCGTTCTATAACAAAGTGACCTGCTTAGTGGATAAGGGAAAGGCTGTCGATGTAGTTTACCCGGACTTCAGTAAGGCCTTTGACGGTGTCCCCTATAACATCCTTATGGCTAAGCTGGCTGCCCATGGCTTGGATGGGCACATACTCTGCTGTGTGAAACACTGGCTGGATGGCCGGGCGCAAAGAGTTGTGGTCAATGGAGTAAAATCCAGTTGGCAGCAGGTCACGAGTGGTG
>NW_009694746.1:0-54728 GCF_000703405.1 Apaloderma vittatum
TGTGGCGCTGGTAGCTCACGCCAGGCCGCGCAGCCCCACTCCTCAGTAGTGTGGCATCTGCCCTGGCTGCAAAACCTGCACTCCCTCTGTCCTTCCCCTTGGCCGACCTGGACAAAGCTCTCTTCCCGGCTTGTTGCACCCGCAGTGTGCCGAGCCGTGTCTGGTGGCATTACTCTTACTCGGCGCATTGACAGTGGGCTCACATGTGGGTTTCACATGGCAACCTTTTTAGCCCATAGGTCCGGTGATAATTTATACCTATCACTGCACAGGTTACTGGATGTCCCCAGGGGAGTCCTCGCTGCCAGTCTTGAGAGCACAAACATTTGCTGCAACGAGAAACTGCTTGGTGAAAATCACACACGGATTTTAAAGCCTGGATAGTTTGGTTGTAAAACACTTCTCAAGTCAAATGCACGCCCTTAGCGGCTGGTGTCAGGTTTTGCGGATCTGGTTGCTGCAGCTAGCAGAAGTCACCACCTTGCCTGTCTCATGCAGCATCAGGGTGTTAAGATTGTAATTTCCACCATCTTAGAGGCAGCTAAAAGTAATGCAAAAGCAGGGGGGAAATTGTTATTGATAGTGTTAACTCCTCTCGTGTTTGTTCAATTTGTTTTGAACTTGTAAGTGTTCTGCTATCGTCATGTAAAGTCACTAATCTGTCGTATAACTGCTGTTTGTAGTGCAGAGATTGAGAAATACTACTGAGAAATTGAGAGAAGTTTTGTTTGCACATTACCCTGCAGTCTTCTGATAAACTTAATGCCAGTGTGTGTACACACCAGTCCCATTCGTAATTCTGAAAAAAACACATTGACAAAAATGCAAACTCAACAAGCAATGGCATAGTTACATCATACAGACACACTGTTGTCTTCTGTGCCTACAGACCAAATAGATTTCTTGCTAGAACAGTTGAACTTCTGCTCTGGGAATCTGAAACTTCAATTCCGCCTTCTTTTCCCTTCCTGCCACAAAACAACAACAACAACAACAAAACAAAAACCACACAACCCAAACACAGAACTTTGTTCTAGGTTTCAAAATGAGTTCCTAAAAGCAGCCTCTTACACACTTTGGTGGCAAAATGCTTCCTGACATCCAGGTACTTGGACTACTCTAGCTTCAGAGAACAGATGCTCAGGAGGAGACGAAGCACTTCCTTCTCACTGAATTTGCAGGAGGGAGCTCGTGTTAGGGCTGCGACTGGACTCTGAGGCCTTGCCACCCCTCTGTTGCTCCCTGGGGGCTTAGCTGCCTGTGTGCGAGGCCTGTTCCAATGCAGTGTGCTCACATAGCCTGGGACGGGGCTGCAGTGGAAAGGGCTGAGTGACGAGGAGCTGTGAGCAACCTCCTCGGTGGCCTCTTTGGTGGGGAGCTTAGGCCCTTGCCTCAGCAGCACCACAGGTGTTTCCATGCCCAGCTACATCCCTTGCTGATCCTGACCCACTGACTTGACTTCTGAGCTTCACCTTTGACCTGCTTATCACTACAGACTTGTCCTGAAACCCGGAGTCTTGGCTGACCCTATTTGCTGTCACTGGCCCTGATCTGCTTTTTTGTTTGGGCACTGTGAGATCGTGCTCTTGTTGGCGAGGTTGCTGCCCTGCTTGCCTTGTTTTCTCATTTGGTTCCTGCCCTTGCTTCCCCCTGACAGCTTGAACCTGCTCGTACGCCTACACCTACATGCTTGTGATGAGGTCTTTTTTCCAATAAATGTTGCATTTGCTTTCCAAATGCTAAAGACAAAATGTTTTTTTTCAGACTGTTTCTTTGGTTGTTTTATTTTTTGGTATATGATGAACAATAAACACAGATGTAAAAACAGTCTTCTTTATTACATCTTCAAAGATCCGAGCAAAAAAGGCTTCCAAGATGACCAAGATTATTTTGGGGAGATGATTCATGTTACTGGTTTCTTTTCTGTGATCCGTGGTACAAGATGATAAATTATGTCCTGTAGTCTTCAACATAAACTTTCTGTTTTGTAGAAAACAGTATGGCATGGACATGCATGCAATCATTTGCACTAATTTAAAATCATGTACTTGTAAAAAAACCAAAACCCCACCACCAAATTAACCACCTATAACCAATAAAATTATAACTATTTTCTCCTATTGTTTCAGTACTGAGGCACATTTAAAGATTACAGTCTGCAAAGGCTGAAGGAAAGCCAGCAGGTAAAATGTGACAGACAGTTGCTGGATTTTCAGAATTTTAAAACAGAAATTGGGACACAATGCAATTCCAGTTTTTTAATAATTATATGAAGTTAAATTCAGAGATCGGTATCTAACCTACGTTGCTGAAATCAATGTACTTTTCTCCTCAGGATGTTTCTCGATTCTTGATGTTAATTTAAGGTTACATCAAGTCCAGACATCCTCCTCATGCAGACTAATTCGATGATTAATTCTTTATAGCCTATTAATCTTATTAATCAGTACCATTTATTTTATAATTGATGTCAAAAGCATTTTCTTCTGTTTTATGAGGTTTCTATCTGCTTTTCTTGTCACTGACTAGTACTGCACGGGAATACTTCCAAAAAAAAATTGCTATTATTTCTTCATGAGAAAAGATCTACCTGTACTGCTATTGTGTCAGACTACAGTTGCTTTATATGAATTTCTCCGAGTGATTGCAGTAATAGCATTAAAGTTGTTGGTGAATCTTGTTCCAAACCTCTTGGGTAATTAATTATAGTTCTAAACAAATTGTACTCTGGACTACTACTCCGATTGCTACTATTTCCAGGCCACCTTGTGAGAATACAGGTAATTTTCCTTTTGTGTCTCTAGAGGTTAACCAATATGTCCTGTCAGATTTTCAGATGAGATTTAAGGTAATTTGGGCTAATGCAGCACCTCAGTAACCTTAGAAGGGGAAACCTGAGAAAGGAGAGGTCCATTTAATAAAGATGGTATTACTGAAAAAGGTCAGCATAACTTGAATAACCTTGAAGCAGAAACATGCTCAGACGCTGCTAGAGAGAGGACAAAACATTTCGTGTTTCTCTGTTAAAATCCGGTCTATTCTGATAAAAGAGGGGTTTGAATTTGAGTCTCTCTCACCATTTTTCATCTGTGTAAAAGTGGGTGGGACTTCCTAATCTGGTGCTGTTTTGAAAGAAAAGTGTTTTCTGTCTAATGACTCACCTTTTTGCTTCTAGTTTTAAGCCACTGTATCAAATTTAGGGTGCTCCTTTTGTCTCAATAGACCCAACAGGTTCTTTGCTTCTGTGTAGTAATCAAGTAGTAGTTAAGCAATTCTGTGACTTTCCTTTCTAAAGTCTCTTAGAGAGACAGAGACTGTCATATTAGGTTAATAACTCTTAAAATAAATGAAACTGCCAAATGATTAAAGCAGTTTGTTAAAACTGTTTAAGGGTGAAATTATTTTAAGAGTGAATATATTATTTACAAGAATATTAATTACAGGCCTAAGTTGGATTTAATTCAATTGAACCTACAATTCTAAGTCACTGAAGTACTCACTGGGATTTTCAGACACAACCGATTGCACCTTTTGGAGCTTAAACCCACTGAAAAGAGAGATGTAGCCAGCATTTTCAGGGAAAACAAAATCATGTACTTTAATAATCTCTTTCACAAAACAAGATGTTGAGATTACTTTACTGAAAAAAAAAAAGTATCGATTTTACTTTGTTGCCAAGTACAAAATAGCAAAGGTCAAAAATGATGCTCAGGTACAGAGGGTGTGAGGTCACCCAAGTGAAGATTTGGAAACTGTAAGGTTTTTCTTTTACGTATTTGTGTGTCAGTGTTCAAGGACAAATGAAAGTGCACCAGAGAGTAGATATTTCATATATCAATATCAAGGAAGAGACTTTCTTAGGTTAAATGACTAGTAGAAGTTATTTCCAATTCAATTCCCAAAACAATGCACAGGAACACACTTGAAACATTTTGCAGCTGGGAGAGGACTCCTGCCATCGCATAATCTCTCCATTTGATCAACTGAATCCAAGAGAACCTGACACGACATAGCACACACCCTAAAGAACAGGGAGATGTAAACACAACTGCCAAAGCCTATCTTTTAGAGTAGGTCCAGTAAATACAAATATTTCTATAGCATTTGAGTTACAGATCTGTCTGAGTCTTAAAATCTTTGTAACATTGTAACAATTTCAGTTGTTAAAAGCTACAAAAATGCATTTGCTGCTTTTATACAGTATATGTGAGAGAAGGAACTGTGGTAGTGTTATAATTTCAAATACCAAGCAGTAATTGTTGAACAGATAAGAATCTAAGATTTGGGGCCCAGGAAAGCTAACAGATTCTGCTTTCCAAAGCAGATACTGCTTTCCAAACTGGAGTGAAAATTGCAGCTGCCCTGTGTTCTTACAGCCAGCACAGCACACGTCTGCAAGCCAGGAATGTATGGACCCTTGCAGCAGCCTGTGCTTAAACTTTTTTCTTCCCTTCCCTTCCCTTCCCTTCCCTTCCCTTCCCTTCCCTTCCCTTCCCTTCCCTTCCCTTCCCTTCCCTTCCCTTCCCCAAACTGGAGTGAAAATTGCAGCTGCCCTGTGTTCTTACAGCCAGCACAGCACACGTCTGCAAGCCAGGAATGTATGGACCCTTGCAGCAGCCTGTGCTTAAACCCTTCCCTTCCCTTCCCTTCCCTTCCCTTCCCTTCCCTCCAGGACTTCCCACTCCTGCTGTGGTCTCATCTAGAGCCAGAGTTTCACTTTTTCTTAACCATACTGTCAGCTTGATTTTGCTCCTTTCTTTCTCTAGTGCCCCAAACTCTCCTGACCCACCTTTACTAAGTGACAATATTTAATGATTCTGTGACTGAAACAGTTAAATGGTTCAGAGGGACCTCAGACATGACTGTGTGAGCCTGGAAATTTAGTTGCATATTCTGATACTGTGAAATGCTAATAACTGCAATAGAACAGGCATGGAAATCAGGGTATGCTTCACACTTTAATCAATACTTAAGGTACACTCTATGCACTCAGAAGGCCACTGGTTGGATTGACGGAAAAGCTGTGAGGAGCTGAGATGCCACTATAAACCCACCTAGACATCTGTGACCCAGGAGGGAAGCATGAAGGTAAAATCTGGAATTCAGAATGGAAAACAAGAAAGGAAAACAAAACTGCCAGAAACAGTAAGATACAGATACTGTAGTGTCTTCTATTTCAGGAATTTATTATTCCTGGTGTCCTGCTGATTGAGGCCCAGGAGGACTGGATTCTTTCTAATACCCATTTGCTATATGCGTGTGGTGTCCAGGCAGTGCAGCACCAGGGTGAAAACGAAATGGTGGAAAATGTGTGTGCCACTTCAGCTTGCAGCAGCCAGGGTCACATCCTGTGCCTTCCCAGCACATCAGAGGAAGAATTTCTCTGTGTGTGCGTTTCTGTGTGTGTATGTCTGTGTGTGTGTGTGTGTGTGTGTGTGTGTGTTCCCCTCAAAACTGGAAGAAGAGTTAGATGAGTTGCCTCATCCCTGTTAGGAGGTGGTTGGCTCATCGTTATATAATTATCATGATAATTATATTTCTTGTTTTTTCTTATCTGTTTTGGAAATACTTGCTTTCATCAGTTATGCACCTGTGGGAGTATGCTCCCTAATCTCTAGTGACCTTGCTTCAGATATTCACCTTTATCTTATTTAATGAACCTATCAGCATCTGCTTCCATCTACTGTCATCTGCCATGCTTTCTCCCATTTCTGCAGTATGTAGCTAGTCATAACATTTACAAAGCAAATACAAGAGAAAACAATGAAGTGCTAATTTAAGTCAAATAGAGTGAATGAAAACAAACAGTAATTAGTAGAGGAAGAGGAGAAGGAACAGAATTGCGCTACTATATTAAGTACTCTTGGCTTACTAGGTAAGTATTTCAGGTATGCAGTCTATGGCACATACTCTTTTTAAGACCTCTCTTTTCTCCCATTTGCTGCTTTCCACGTATGCATCTCTGAGGGAAAGTGCCTTTGACCGAGGTTGCTTTGTGGAAATATTAAATTAGTTTGAAGGTTCCAAGCAAGGAGGGAGGGAGTTTGAGACGGTGCCTCACAGGAGAAGGCAGTGCCATGGAATGGGAGGGGGGCTATGGAAGTGGGTAGCCAGGCTGGCATCACTGTTAGCCTTCAAAGAAAGGCATTAATGGACATGTGCAATCCTCAGTGCTAATTACGAGAAATTCAGCAAAGGGAGTAGGAAGGACCCAGCTGAAAAGTTTGAATAGGGAACTGAATAAAAAAAAATCAGTGGAGATTATCTTTATTGCATAACTTTGGATGCTACACTTTGAGCTCAAGGAACAGGCTCAGTAATTATCACTGAAATGATACTTCATAATAATAATAACAGCTGGCACATTGTTTGAAACAGGTAAAAAGTACATGTTTTTGGCCAACTTAAACCAAACTAGTGTCTGGAAAAGTATCTGGAAGAAGAAAGAAGAAAGAAGTAAGAAGAAAGAAGAAGGAAGAAGAAAGAAGAAAGAAAGAAGAAGGAAGAAGGAAGAAGAAAGAAGAAAGAAGGAAGAAGGAAGAAAGAAGAAAGAAAGAAGGAAGAAGAAAGAAGAAAGAAGGATGAAGAAAGAAGAAAGAAGGAAGAAGAAAGAAGAAAGATCAATGACTGTGTGACCTACTGTAGGTGATCCTGCTCTGGCAGGGGGGCTGGACTAGATAATCTTTTGAGGTCCCTTCCAACCACTGACATTCTCTGATTCTGTGACAGAAACAAAGCAGGCAACAGCACACCGTTGATTACGGATAAGGAAGAATAAGGACCAAGGATGGTACTAGAAAAATGGAGCAATGAATTGCATACTGGCATGTTAAAATAGAAATCACAGAGGAGTTTCCATGATAGCATGGGGCAGTAGAAGAGGATTTAAGTCTACCAATAGATATAGGGGCTACAGCGAGCACTTGCTACAAGACACTGTCAGGAACACCTTGCCATTTGCCTGGTGATCTGACCAGCATTGTTCTTGTGTACAGGTGATGTTTTCTGCCACTGCTTTCTCTAGCGCATAGATATTTGAAAAGTCATTTTAATGCTACAATCATCTACTGCTGATGAAGTCTGCTATCTTTGTTTGCAGTGCCGTATGCCACAGGTATCTTCGTTATGGGACTTGCTTCATCATGTTACTGTTTCTTTTCTTTCTTTTTAATAGTTTTAGTTCTTCTGTGCTTTCTGCCATGAGGTTTTTTTCTGGGAATCTTGTGCTTATTCTTCTTCATCCATTTTTCAAGTTTCCTAATTCGTGGGCTCACACAGAACTTTCTGCCTTCTATGTAGAGGCTGCCAGCACAAAAATTGGTTGTCAGTTTCAAGGAAAAAATGCTAACCCTACAGCTTTTAAAAATGATCAACTTATGACTCACTTATGAAGACCACAAAGTTGGAATTGGTTAATCTTACATTATATTTTATACTATGTCTATTCAATTTTGTCTGATTTCAAATATGTGGAAGGTTAGGATCTAAGGTTTACACTTGTCTTACAAAATCTTAAAAAATACTTACTATCTCAGTGGGTCTGAAAAGAACCACAGTGCAAAACAATACATTTCTATGGCAAATAAATAAATAGACTGCCTTATTATTTTTATGGTCACAATCATCTTGCAAATGTTTAGAATATAAAAATGTAGGATTTCTTTGAAATTTATCAATGTAACCTAGACAGCATGATATTCAACCATTTTTTTTAAAAAAAGGTAGAAATAGGTTATGTACAGAACTAAAGATAATTTAATGTATTTAGACAAGGTTTGTAGAGGATCAATAGTTGGAAAAAAGAAAATATTAACATGCACACTTCATTCTACAGTTCTGAATATAAAGCAACTGCAAGCTGAATAACAATTAATATTATTACTGAAAAGGAAATTTAATTTTAGCAGTCAGAATTTTAGATAGCACAAAGGAGCACAAAAAGGCACTAACACACTAAATTTGTGTCAGCATTCTAAGATTCTACTTGTTTAAATGACATCTAGTAGGTTTTAACATGACAATACTCCATTCACATCAAAGGACCCAAAACATCTCTTACATAACAGCTTCTAGGTGACAAAGGCCATCTGCTTTCTGGATTTCAAACCCCTTCACTCTTCGGAGAATACCTTTGGGAATTTCATCTGACATTTTCATGCAACAGTTAAAGGCTCCAGGAAACAATGCTATAAAGAATAATAACAGTGTTAGAATCAACATAGATAAAAAGGGGACAGGTCATAGCTTGACTTCACAGAATCACAGAAACATTGAGGTGGGAAGGGACATCTGGATGTCACCTGGTTGGACCCCCGTGCTCAAGAAGAGCCACCTGGAGCTGCTTGCCCAGATGAGGCACATCCAGACACCTCTTGAATATTTCCAAGGATGGAGATTCCACAGCCTGTCTGGGCAACTTGCTCTAGTGTTTGACTCAGATCAAAAAAAGCACAGCATTTTCTTGTGTTCAGATTGAATTTCAAGTTTTAATTTGTGCTTGCCACCTTTTTTCCTGTCAGTGGGCACTACTGCAAAGAGCCTGGCTCCCTCTTCCTCCTTCATTTCCATCAGGTATGGGATTGATGGTTGCAATGCCTTGAGGGGAGCTCCCGTGAGCATTTTCTTCTCCAGGCTGAACACTCCCAGGTCTCTCAACCTTTCCTCATATGCAAGATACTCCAGTCTCTTCATCACCTTTATGGCCCTTCGCTGGACTTTCTCCAGTATGTCCACGTCTCATACTGGAGCTCAGAACTGGACCCAGCCCTTCAGATGTAGCCTCACTAGTAGTGAGCAGAGGGGAACGATGACCTTCCTCGACCCTGTAATGCGATGCTCATCCCATTTTATGTGGCAAGTAGCCATTCTCTGTGATGAAGCAAGTCGTATTCATTCCCTTTCCCTCGTTATCAGGCCCTGAAAGTCCTGTGAACCAAATAGACAAACCAAACACATTTCTTCCTCCTCTCCTGTCATGGTTAGGGCTGGGCTGGCCACTAAAATGATAGATGCTTTCTACTGATCCCTCTCCCTTCCCAGAAGGGGAAGAGAGAGAGAATAAGCAAGAGAAGCTTAAGGCATGGAAAAAAACCCAACTAAAACATCTCTAATGAAACAATAACAAAAAAAAAGGAGAATACTATTAATAAAAAATAATTAAATACATACAGAAATATACAAAACCAATATCTAACTCGCTCAGTGAGTCACCACTGGTGCTGTACAACATGAAAAAAGGCACTGGGGAAGACTCAGCAGCAGACAAGAATTGGCTTCAGGAATGCACAGATTGGGATCAAAGACAGAAAAACAGGTGGAATGCTCCTCAGACACCAGCCACAGATGAATAGGGTTTGACTCACCCTTGTGATGTAATGGAATACTTTTGTTTGTCCGGTTTGGTATTTTTATCACCTGCAAACTTGCTGAGGACACATTCTGTCCCATCATCCACATCATTAATGAAGATGTTGAACAGTATTGGACCCCATGTTGACCCCTGGGGTACACCACTGGTGACTTACTTCTGATTGGATTTTGTGCCACCGATCACAACTCTCTGGACCCAGTTATTCAGCCAGTTTTCAGTCCACCTCACTATTCACTCATCTAACCTGTGCTTTGTCAGCTTGTCTGTGATGATGATTACAGGAGAGAGTATCAAAGGCTTTACTGAAATTGAGGTAAACAACATCCACTGCTCTCCTCTTGACCACCAAGTTCATCACCTTGTTGTAGAAGGCTATCGGGTCAGTTAAGCATGATTTCCCCTTCATAAATCCATGCTGACTACTCTTGATCATCATCTTGTCCTTCAGATCTTTGGAAATGCATTCCAGGAGGATTTTCTCCACCTCCTTCCCAGGGACTGAGGTGAGGTTGACCAGCCTATAGTTCCTGGATCTTCATTCTTGCCTATTTTGAAGGTAGGAGTGATATTTGCTCTCTTCCAGGCTTCAGGAACGATTCCCAGTCACCATGACTGTTCAAAGGTAATTGACAGTGGCCTCACCATGGCACTAGTCAGCCCCCTCAGTGCTGGTGGGTAGTGCGTTCCATGTCTCCCTGTGGCCTTATGCAGGTCTGTTTTTTCAAGTGCCGCCAAATTTAGTACTCCTCCACTGATGACAAATCATCCTTGCTCCAGAATTTCCCTCTGTTCTTGGGGACTTGGGATTCTTGAAGGCCAATGTGAATGGTAAAGGTGTCCCTCAGTTGTAGCTATGCCATTTGTCACAAATTGCTCTGCACTGTTCAACAGTGGGTTCACATATTCCCTTCTCTTTCTTTTGCTGTCTATGTACTTGTGGAATCCTTTTTTCTTGCACATCATGTCCCTTGCCAGATTCAATACCAGCTTAGCCTTGGCTTTGCTAATCCACACTTTGTTTATATGTTCCAGCTTGGTTCAGAGCTCTGTGGCCATCCATGCTGGCCTCCTGCCACTTCGCTTGATTTTCAGTTTGTTAGGACAGAGCTTTCTGGAGCCTGGAGGAGGTGATCCCTGAATATCAGCCAGCAATCCTCAATCCCTCTTCTCTCCAGGATCATATTCCCTGCGATTCTTCCAAGGAGGCCTCTGAAGAGGTTGTAAATCTGCCCTTCTGAAATCCAGGGCTGTGATTTTGCTTTTGCCCTGTTCCTTTCTTCTAGGATCCTGAACTCCACTGTTTTATGGATGCTGCAGCCAATGCTGCCTCTGACTTTCATGTTCCTGACTAGTTCTTCCTTGTTTGCAAGTATTTGGTCCAGCTGAGTTCTTTTCCTTGCTGGTTCCTTGGTTACTTGTGCTGGAAGATGTCATCAAGGCACTTGAGAAATTGTATAGATTTCTTGAGCACTGCTGTATTTTTCTTCCAGCAGATATTAGGGTGGTTGAAGTCCCTCATGATGACAGGGCCTGTGAATGTGAGGCTTTTTCCATCAGTTTGAAGAAGGCCTCATGTACTTCTCCCTGGTCATGAGGGCTATAGCAGATACCCACCATATTGTCACCCATGTTAGTCTGCCCACTAATCCTGACCCATAAGCTCTCAGCGGGCTCATCATCCATCCTCAGGCAGAGCACTATGCATAATTGCAGAGGGCAACTCCCTCTCCTTGCCTTCCAGCCCGCTCTTGCTAAAGGCCACATCCCTCCACTGCAGCACACTCGTCATGTGAGCCATCGCACCATGTCTCGTGATCCCAGTCCTAGCCCTGTACCGGTCTGCATGCAGACTTCTGATTCCTCCTCTTTGCTCCTCACGCCACAAGCATTAATGGACGAGCATTTCAGAGAGGCCTTAGTTATCTTTACAGCTTATGGGATGAGATACCATGCTCTCAACTTCTTCCACAAGACAGATGGGTGTTTTTGAGGTTTAAGGAAGTTAGGAGGTTGGAACTAGATGATCTTTGAGGTCCCTTCCAACTCAAACCATTCTATGATTCTGGGATTCTATGATTCCTCCACCTCTCCTTGTGCTTGTTGCAGTAAAATAGACATCAAAAAAAATTATTTTATTTGTAGAAGATGATCACCAACATTAATGGCACAGGAAGTGTCAGGAGTATAATTTAAAAGGTCTGCTTCATGAGGTTGAATCAGGCCCAATCTCTTTAGTCTTTGAAATTACCAATGCTGTTGCTGGGGTTTGTGCTTCCTTCTGCTCTGAGGGCTCCCATGCCTGAAAGTGTCTCCACTGGGAAATGATCTGTAGACTTTTTACTGCTTGCTCAGATCATCTTGAAAATAAAAAGTCATTGAACCTTAAAAAGCAGATCATCACTCCAGACTTTATTTTTATGACAAATACATTTGGGGTTTGATTTTCTTCTGCTCTAGCACAAAAATAGATCTTCTAAAAGGGATTCCCTCCACCACATCAAGTATAAGGAAAGTTACATGTCTTAGATATTTATCTAGGATGTGAGGGTCTCAGGGCCAAACCCATGCTTCAGAGTGATCACAGCAAGGATACCTGTGTTCCAGTCCATCAGCTGATCTGTAAGAAGTGCAGAGAGAGTCTTCTTCCTATTTGTTTTGCTTACTTTTTTTAGCCTGTAAATCATACTGTTCCTTAAGTATTCACTTAGCCTCAGAGTGCAAGAGTTACAGAGCAAGAAAAAAAAGAAGCAAGAAAATCAGTTTCAGATTCTGTAAGCAGGAGATAAGAAATCTGTCTAAAAATTTTCCTGTAAGCGAGAAGATGGTGTGCGCTGCTCTATACAAGAGTGCTCGCTAAGCACTGGAATCACAGATGCCAGCAAAGCTGTGCCAGTGAGCTCGAGCAGCTAGCAGTGCAGAGGGAGTCACCGAAAACCAGTCACACTCTCCACAGCAGCCTGCAGGGGCCCATCATGCTGGTGGGGTTGATGACAGAGCCCTGGGATTTCACAGTCAGAAGGGAGGGTCAAAGAAAACAGCTGACTTAGCAGTTGCTTCCTCAGCAACCTAGAGAGGAGGACTATAAATTATCACATGGTGCAGAGGATTAGTTAGGTGTTGAACATAACCTGTATTATTTCCCTGTTGTCCTTTGCTCTTCTCTTCTTGAGAGCATACTCCTTGTGAAGCCAATTAATTGATGTTTACAAATGGGAATTCAGCTCACTGAGCACCACTAAGTTTATTTTTTTCTAAGGGCTCAAAACAGTGCTGGTGACACAAACATGTTGTTGTTGCTAGTCAGCTTCTTGCAGAAGCATTGTGTGGGAAAAAACTCAAGGAAGGGTAATTTTACCTTGAACTTTGAGCTTCCCAACTGTGCTTTTTGGAGAGGTCTAGTCCTGTGCTTCTTTGGAGTCTAGCAAACTAAAATACTTGGCAAGGCCAGAGCTGCCAGGCTCCTGTGAAATGGCTGGATATCACAGAATGTCTTAGGTGAGCCAGCTGTTTCCTGAACTCTTCCTCACCTGGTTCTTCCAGTGCCTGGCTACCATCTCTTGCCCTCATCCCACTTTACATACTGAAGAATATCACTTGCTTTGCCCCTCAGATCGGAATCATCCACATTCCACTTTTACAGCAAAATATAGTGCATTATGCAGCACTATGTTAGTCATTTGCACACTCTATAACTGAAACTATTACTGATGTACCATTATAACTTTATAAGGAAAAATATGGACCTGCTCCTATAGGGAAAATAAAGCAAAATTCTTGATGTATCCAGGTGGATTTCTGAGTCACTGGCTTCTCGTGACAAACTTCCCTTTTGTGAGGAACTTATCCAGTAGGATGTGCATCCATTAGAATCTTGTTTATAATTACACCACTAATGTTGCTGATGTGTAAAATGTTAATGAGGTGGTGCTTATGTTTTTTGCTAAAGAGGCAAAAGCATTTCTTATGGAGATTCAGAGCCTGCTAGTGACTTTTTATCTGAGGTGTGCACCTGGGGAGGCTGTCTTGCTTTCATAGGTTTGTATGAGTGTTTGCCTTGAGGAATTCTGATCTGCACTGTTTCTTTGATGAGAAAGAAGCTGTCACTTTTAAATTTCATGGTGTTTTTTTTTGTTATTGTTGTACTCATGAAAGCATAGCTACAATACGGAAAGTATAAATTATCTTTGAATCACAGAAGACTATGTGACATCAGAGTCTTTTTATCAGAGAACGAGAAAGTGTCAGCAGCAGCTTTGTGTTGGAGTCAGTTTTAAACGTGATTTTATTTTATTGCTAAGTGGGAAGAATGATCAGGGCAGTGGTGAGCTAAGGATTCCTGTATTCCACCAGAGCCCCAGGAGACTGGGTGCTGCTTTTCTGGAGCACTGAGACATCCTGCAGTTCCATTGCCCCGTCGCTTATTGCCATAACTGTGCTCTAATCCCACAAATGTGAAAGAACTAGGAGGTAATAATCAAAGCTAATTACTTCAGCCCAGCCCAATACCATAAATTAGATCAGGCTTATTAGTAATCATTGGTCTAAAGAGTGGTTAAAAGGTGGTTTTCCACAAGAACGTTGGCATGGCCTTTTGTGGGCCATTTGTCAGCCTAAGAGATTTTCCAAATGCTGCCCATTTCATCTGTCTCTATGGCTCAATGGCACAACCAGAAATCCACAGCTGTTTACCTCAATATTATTTAGACCTGTTGTCTGACACTGAGCCTCTTTATCCAGAAAGCTGAAGGAGTTGCTGAAAGAACCAACAAGCTTAGCAAAGGATCTTGGGTCTGCTCAGGGATTGCTCTAATTTTCTTTCAGCATTTTGGTACTTCTTGCCTGAAAACTCGCACCAGAGAAAGACCTGTTGCTTTTTAAAGGTTTTGTTTAATATTTTTGGCTGGCATCTAAATACTTTAATGTTGCAAATAAGTCCACTGGAACAAGTAAAGAACTCTTGTAGAGGGGAAGCAAAATATTAACTGGAAAAACACCTTCACTTACCTCACCTTCTCTCTAAAGGTTGCTTAAAGAGGACCTCCTTTTTAGATGCATGTGGCTTGTGCAATACAGTAGGTCTGATCTTTTAACCATACTGGATTTATTTAGCATGCTGTGTATAGCTTTATCAATTTCAAAAGAAGTGGAGAGAAAATAAAGCTTTGCCTTCCAGTGAGAATAAGTTGTTTTGCACATTTGAAAAAAAAGCACTTGATTTTTTCTTTAAAAAAAAAAGAAAAAAGAAACTCCCCTGAAACTCTGTTTTTTTTTTGACACTGTTAGTTTTTCAAGGAATGTGTTGTTCGAGAACTTAATTTAAACTTCACATGGTGGTTTGTTTCCTTGGAAGCCTATCAAATCTTGGTGGCACAGTAGTCAGTCACTTTCTTAGGGACTGAAAGGACCAAAGGAAACAAAAGCAGCCAAAGACTACTGTTTTCAGCTGCATTCAGCTAGACTTGTTAGCAGCTCTTTTAGTAAAATACCACTCCTAAATGGACAAGTTCCCCAAAGGATGTGAGGCTCAGTGGGTTTGAACTGACATGACTGCAGTGGAGTGCTAGAGAATGAAGCACAGCAAAAACAACGGCTCTGGTGGAACAAGACCTCCATGAGTACTGTTCATTATATCTGTTTTTATACTTCTACAGATATCAAATCTCTGACTGCTAAAAGTTTCTCTTTCCATTTCCTATCTGCTATCTGGCCAAAATCAGTCCGTAGAAAATTTCCTCATCCTTTCTGCTTTGCTTTCTTCATCGTCATTCTCAAACTTGAGCGCCACATGTTATACAGCTGAGGAAGGGCACATCATCTAGGGTTCAAGCAAGAAATATTAGAAGCAATTATCGCTGCCTGCTCAGTTTCTGAGCCAACAAAGAACATTTCCATCTTTCTTCAGTTTCAAGCTGATATCACTAAATTTGACTACCCATTGAGGGAAACTGTAGTGAATCACAGAATTGTAAAATCCTACAATCATAGAATGATAGACACATAGTATCATAGAATGGCCTAGGTCGGAAGGGACCTTAGAGATAATTTAATCCAACCCCCCTGCCTTGGGCCTGATGAAGAGCTCCTCTACGGCACAAAGTGGTCAGTGGCTCCACTGCTCTCTGGCAGCAGTTTTTAGGAAGGTAGGACTGGGTTAATGTCTCAGCATGGGTAGGGCAGACCTCTGGCAAGGAGAAACATAGCAGCCATTGCTTCAGTGAGGCCCTTCTGTAGCAAATTTAACAGAGCAGGGCAGGTCTTAGCCTCATGAAGGGAGGCCAGGTGAAGAAGACAGAAGAGATGAAGCTGCATGGAAGTAGACAGTGAGTTATGAAGCCATTGGGTACCCACCCCCATGCTTGCTCTTTACTATGCTTGGTTTCATTTTGGCCTTTTTTGAGTTTTTTTGTCTCTAGATAACAACAGCAGGGAGGTGATTTTTGGTCCCTCTCTCCATTTTTCTCTGCTCCTGACTCAACCCCGCTGCCTGAGGCAGGCCTTGTGCAGCTCTTTTCCTGTCTGGTTTCACTCCAAGCAGTTCAGTGTTTTGACCAGGCCCTGTTCCCTCCTGAATCCTGCTGGCAGCACAGAGGACCCTGTCAGTACTGCTGGCAGAGCCCTTAGACGACCTTTGTGACCTGGATATGACCCACAGACTGCTGACTGAAAGGCCAAGCTGTAAATGTTCTTCTACATAACAAAATACCCAGAAAAACAATGCATGCACTCACACAAAATAAGGGAGCCCAGCAAGGATGAAGGTAGTTACTAACCACAATAGGTGTCCCAAACATACTGTGTAGTTTGAGCAACAGCTTCTCTTGCTAATGGTGAGATCCGTAAACCTGAGGCACTTTCTGTATCTATGCTGAAATGTGAGACCTGCTGCCAATGTGCCTCAAGTCCAACATGAACCGATGCAGCTCTGCACTGATTGCACAACTTTGGCACACCTGGGGCTATTAGCAGCAAGCATTAGGGTTTCCTAACACTTTTGTGGTTACAAAGTTGGCTTTGTACACTTTGCTTTGCATTGATTAATTGGATTAATTTCTTGCTTAGTCAGAACATGGTATGGACTGAAATGTCCTGATCTCAATACAGCCTTTTCTGTACACAAGTTTAGCTCTTAATCCAGGCTTGTTGTCTTACGACAGAATTCAGGCTCTGTCTGTGGAAGGAAGTGTACTACCACAACACCTACACTTTATATTAATCACTGTAAGGCAGCTCATTAGCACTGTTTGCTCGTGAAGCTGACAGAAAATATTCCTCTCATCTAAAGTGAACTTGAAGATATTTTAAGAGTTCAGTACCTCAGAGTAGGTCTTTTCAGCTTGACCTAAAGCAAGCGTATAACTATTTCATTATGCAGAAAAGTCTGATCCTGTTTGGCAGGTGAACGAAGCAGGATGCTAGAAATCTTGGCAAATGTAGCATAGCTGTACTCTGTAAAAACTAGGAGGTTGTTAAATAGCTGGAGATGATAGGGGAACTCAAATGCTGAACAATGCTTTAATGCAGCCTACTATTTTGACTGCATGGTAGTAAACACAGTTAAAGCATAATTCTGAGAACAAGATAAACAGAAGATAGAAGAGATTCTAAGCTATATCTGCTGAAGTTGCGGAAATAACCATAAATAAAGTAGAAATAATAATCTATAAATACATACATCTTACTACATAGTTTTGTGACCAAGAATAAATACAAATGAAGATATGCAGTAATGCTTTTCCTGTTCTCCTACAAAGACAGCTGTTAATATGGACGTTTTCAAGGCTGGAAGGCTGACTGGAGATGGCACACAGGTCACAATTTTCACATGGGCCTTTGTCCATCAAATCACTATCAGTTTGCAAGCTGTCTGTCCTCACACAACATCCTTGATGCTCTGGACTGCAGAGCTTCAAGAAAGTGCAGGCTTAAAATTGCCAAAATAGCATGTAATATTGATGTGGTCAAACAAAGACTAGTATCTAAAGCCTTACCAGAAGGTGAAACTTCTGCTACTCCTAGCAAAACCAAACCACCTAATGTTTTGCACATTAAGATGCATAAAGAATTTGTTATTTGAACATACCTGTGAGGTTTTTTTTTTCTATAAAGCAACACAGTTTGGTAAGAGGGAACTCACCTTCCGCACTGCACGGAACACCCTCTCTCTATCCAGACCAGCATTACTGGAATAACTTGACTAAGGTACCTACAGCTAACTCCTTCACAAAGACCTGGATAGTCTTATTTAGTTGTTATTCCTACCCTGTAGCACTCAACACTTGCTCTGGATGATTTTACTGTATAGGAATTAACAAATTTCTGTCTTTGTATCTTCAAAATGGAACACATGTAGTAGGGCCTTCCTTCTGAAAGAGAACTTTTATCTTGTCAAATTGAAATTCAAACCAACCACCTTTGAAATAAGTTCCCTTGTGCAACCTGCTACATACTTTGTCATGCAGTGCTGCCCACTTCGCTGCAGGTGCAACAGCATCTGGCACTCTGTAAATCCCTGACACTGAGGTGGGATGATGGAAGGGGTCTTTTAAAGTAAACTTGCAAAACCTTCTTTGGAATTATGTTAAGGGAAAAAAACACAACAAAAACAAACAAACAAAAAAAAATCCCCATCACACTCTGCAAAATAATCTTGATCTCATTTTCTGGCATTGCCAGGCAGGGCTACATTCCTGCCTGTGGCTGGATGGAAATTTTTGACACCAGACGGCTTTCCTGGTTTCTGTCAACAGCTACACATTCATACCCACATGCAAAGGAAACTTTTGCAAGTTTGCATGCATAAGCCCGAATTTTACTCGTGTATCTGTACCATGACCCTGAAATAAATGGATGCATAATGGCCAGCCTAAAAATCCTAACCCTAGTTAGGCTTAACCCAAAATCTAATTCAGATCAGGGTAGGGTGTTGCTTGTACCCAGCCAGCCACATTCTGCTCTGCCCATTCTTACTGTGGGTTCTGCTCTTTGGCTACTGTTGCTAAGTGTGGAGCATGTTTGCATGAGGAAAGTGAGGTGGCAGAGGTATTTCCCTTGTGCCAGATGGTTCTGTATAAAAGGAGGTGTTCTAAGAGAACCTTTACTTTGACCTGTGCCTGTACGTGCCAGTCCTATTGTGCAAGACCTTGCTGACTGGCCAGATCATAAATTTAATAGAAGCGCATTTGCAGAGCCTTCCCACTCCAGCAGGTTCAGTGGCCATTTTAACCGGACAAAATTTTGTCTAAATCCTCAAGGAGCCACCTGATTCCTTACTTCTTCTGAAGTCAGTGGAACTTGAGAAGGAAACACCTCAAAGGCTGAAGTGCTCCAAAATTTATCTTCTCTGTAAACATAGCTTATTTTACAGTAGAAAATTGCACAAAAGACCCCACTAAGAATCCAAGCACAGCACTGGCTAGTATGTTTTGAAAAATTTTTTATTTTGATGAAAATGCAAGAAGATGAAAGTGAGTGTTACAAGATCTCCCAAATCCTCCAGATGTGCTGCACTGACTGTGGAGTAAAGCTGCATGCAAAACCGCTGTTCTGCTGAGAGAAAGCAGTTATGTGAAGTTTGTCAGAAAAAGTTTTTTGAAATCTTTGCTATCCAGGGCAACTTAACTTTAAAAAAAACAACATAAAAACTCAAAAAAACCCAAGTGATTTTCTAAATATATTCCCTCCTGAGAAACTTGGAAAGGAGGAAATTGCAGCTGAACTAGAGAGCTTTAAACAAATAGTGAAATTTTATTAGGTGTGCCCCCAGGAAATCACTGCTTTAAAGGTCTTACAACTTCAGCACTTAACATCTCTCTGCTGCGATGTTCTTAGTAATGGTTGCTATGACAAACAACCCATCTAGCATTTTGTTGCTTAAGCCAATTTACAGAATCATAAAGTCAGGACATCTGTTGTGGAAACATCAAAGAAATGCACAGGTGAAGCCCTGACTACGCTGAAACAAATGACAATTGTTCTGTGCAGTTTAAGACAGACAGGTTTCACTTTTTAAATCTTCCCACGCTACAGCTCAGACCTTTAAGCTATCATCTGTGGTCCCCTACAAAGCTGCAAAGGATCAAGCAGACACAATTCCAGCTAAACACCTTTCAGGTCCTTTCTTTTAGGAGTTTAGAAACAGGTAAAGCACAATTTTACTTACTTTCAGACGTCTGGCTAACCGCAAGTGCTAGAATAGCCAAAACAGTGATCAAGTTCACATCCATTTCTCCTAGGAGCTGTGAACACAAAGTCACGGAGCAGAGGGTGAGCTGCAGGAAATAACGCCTGACCCTCCCTCCCAGCTGCTAGGGACAAACGTGACTCAAAGCCCCACCCTGAGCAGCAGTTTGAAGTCGGCTCCGTCTGGTGAGGCACTATGGCCTTCATCAGGATTCCTCTGCTCACCTGTAGATGGGTAGTTAAGCGTTTTGCCAGGTGGGAAAATAAGCTATTTTTCACAGAATGCCCTAAGACTGTACTGCCTTATGCCGGGTTCTTCCAGACCTCCTCACCAAAGAGATTCTTCAAAAATAGAAATGCCAAGGATAGAAATACTTCAGTAACAAATTTTTGCAGGATTAAGGAAGAAGAAAAAAACCCCTCTGCTACTAGTGTTGTCTCTGTGAAAGCTAAATGTGCAATCTCATGGGCCAAACCTGCCGTAGTATTAACAGGCACAATGTCAAGATGACTCTTGTCTTGCACCAGCTTTGCATTTGACCTATGTGTTTTCAGTCTGTAAATACCCTATGTGTTTTCAGTGTGTAAAAGCAAGGGCTGTGCTATTTAACACATCTTACTCCCTTACTCCTTTTTTGCCCACTGGTGATGCAGTAGCTGTGTCGTTCATGAAAGAGACTCTGCAATGTTTTCGGTGAAAGACAGCTGGTGAGAAACTGCAGGTGACACATCCCTTTCCATTTTCTTCCTAACTTGTTTCTGCAGCCCACTTCAATAACTTCCCGTGATGTCAAAGGAACACTTAATCTGAACAAACGTGTAGCTTTCAGAGGAAAAAAGAAAAAAAAAAGATTTGGAAGTTGATAATTTCTGTAAAGCTTCTTTGAGTGGTATTGGAAAAGTCTTTTTCTGACTTATGCAGGCAGTGGGGAAAACTCTGGGGAAAATAATTCATCAAATTTCCTGCCACACTTGTTGCACATCAGTGGTTCAAATCTTCTGAAGTCCAAAAAGCCTACTGTGCAGTCTCCGTCTGAATTGAACACTACGGCTGTATGGGCAGCAAGCAGTTGCCATATTTTGCCTTACTCCACTGCTGCCGCTGCAGTGCAGCCTGTCCGCTTTCACCTTTTCCAGGTCTGAACTAGAAAAATTAGGTCTAGAAGTCCCCAGACTGTTCAGCCAAGCTCAGTTTTGCTCTGGCTTATTACAGCCATTCCTAAATTTCCTGAACACAAGAGAGAAGAAATTGCTAGCCTCGGGGACTTTAATCTATACTTACACTGTCCCAACACCAGTTTTGCAATTCTGTCTAATATTAAATTAATATAGTGCAATCAAACTCTCTGGCTATCACAGTTTTACTATGTAGCTCTTAGTTTCTGCTTGACACTGTTATCTACTGAGATAAGAGAATGAGGCAAATGCCCACTTTGAATGAAAGTCTACTGTTAAGAGGAGAAAGAGTAGCAGATAATGATGTGTGCTGTTTAAAGTATGATTTCAGGGAAGCATTTATACTGAAATCAACAGGCTGATTCATTGTCACCATTTAATTACGGTGAAAAATCTTTGTTATATAAGGTAAGAAATCACTACCAAAGCTAAGACAGCTCACAACACCTTTATTAACATGAACTTAGATAAGGACAAGACTTAGCAGCATTAATGTCCTTCAAAGTAGCATGAAGAGGAACAAGCTGGATTAAAAGAAATACAGTGAGACAGGTGTTACTGGAGTAGCATGTTAAAGAAATAGCTTCAGCATTAGGTTTTGTATTCCAGTGCCTGCTTGACACTGCAAAACGTGGTGCTTTGTGTCCCTACAGATAAATAATTCATTTGTTCTAACAAATACTTTGCACGGGATCTCCAGATACAGTTTTAAAGGCCTGCTGCAGACTACGAAAGTCTCACCACAGTAAGAGTGTGGATTACAGGGAGATGTAGCAGTGTTGGGGACAGGGGAAGAAGAAAAACACTCTGCGTTTTTTCAGACTGTTTCCTGCAGTGGCAAGTCCAAAGTGTTCCCGGGTGGTTGCTGAGACACACCACACATGCTGTGCTCTCAAAAATGCAGAGTAAATATGGGTATCTGCATGTATTAATTTCTCTGTCACTGGCAACAAACTATGGCACAGTGAATAAAACTTACTTCTTCAGTCACATTACTCAGTTTAAACTCAAGGTTTACATGGTACATTCACTCAGAGCTCATGGTGTCATTTACAGGTCCTAAATAAAGTAGATGTCTATTTACTCCAGCAGGAAAGTGCAGCAAGGAAACTATGACTATGTCAGACCCGGAACATACTTTCCACTTTATGGAGGCTATATAATGTGTCAACAATTTAAAATGCTAAACCTATTAGAATAGGACAAAATGTAAACTGGGGAAACAACTCTGCTTTATGAGATTAAGAAAGTAAAAATAAAATAAATTCAGGAAACAATAGCAAATACTGTGCTATGGCTTCATACAAATGTGCAGGCAGCCATCCAGCTTGCAACGGAAGAACAAGCTAGCCACAAATTCTTTTCCAAGAATTGCACTGACAGAGTTGATAGTGGCATTAGTTACAAGTACACCTGAAGGAAAGTGTTTTATTGACATATCGGCTGGGATTGTATTCAAAGCTCAAATCAAAGTGCAAACCTGCAGGCAGAAAGTGTTGCAAGTGAGAAGGTTTTTTTCTATCCTGAGAAACAAAGTAAATCTTCATTTTAATCCTTTTTTAAAGTCCTACCTTCTATTTCTGAATGTAGGACTGCTGGAAAGGCTAAAACTGACAGCTCTTTTAATCTGATCCTTTAATTTTTTAACAGAGGTTAATGATTATAATTTCTGTGTTAATATGCATTGTAACATAATGCCTTCAGTTATATATACCTTTCTCCAGTTACTCAAGCAGAGGTAAGAGTAAACTGACTCCACGCATATACAGACACTACTTAAGAGACAGGCATTTTACATGGAGGTGCCTTTACTGGATTTTATCTCTTAATGTGATAGTAGCTACCGACGGACACGGCACAGAGAAATCGCTTACCACAGAGAATCACCTTACACAGCAAAAGGGACTGGTCCTAACAGAGCAGTGCTTTGGAGGCCAGATCACAAGAGGAGGAGAGAATGATGTGGCACAGGTGATAACAGATGAGAAGCTGATTGGCATTCAAAAAAAGAAGTGAAAATCTCTCTGAAATTAGAAGTAAGGAGAAAATTGAGGCTTATAAAGTTCTGTGACTCCATTCCTCTGTACATGCAAGAAATGGAGACTGCAGGGAAGATTGGCATGAAGATGCTGCAGGCTAAAGAATGAGGCAGATATCCATTAATCCATTACTGAAGGAGCAAGGAGTACTGATCGTTTGCTAGAAAGCTGTGTTAGCATGGTACTGCAGGTGTTGAACCATTTTAGAAGTCACTCCCAAGCAGAACCCTGGGATTCACCTCCAAAACCTTCTTCAAGACTGCCATGAAGTACATCATTGCCGGTGAACTTGAAAGCTTGGCTTGTTCCATCACTTCAGACAGCCAAATTATAACCCTTTCTGTGTCTCCAATGTGACATTTAAAAGTTGACATACTATTATGCATCTTTACAAAAAGGACACAATCCATGAAGATGATCAGGGGGCTGGAGCATCTCCCTTAAAAGGACAGTCTGAGAGAGTTGGGGTCATTCAACCTGGAGAAGAGAAGGCTCCAGGGAGACCTTATAGTGGTCTTCCAGTGCCTGAAGGGGGCTACAGGAAAGAAGGGGAGAGACTCTTCATCAGGGAGTGTAGTGATAGGACAAGGGGTAATGGTATCAGACTGAAAGAGGGCAGATTTAGATTAGATATTAGGAAGTTCTTTGCTACAAGGATGGTATCATAATTTAGAGGAGGACAAGAGAGGTCTGCTAAGAGGATCTGCAGGTGCTGTAAGAGAAAGAATGGCAGATGTTTTCCATGGTTGCCTAGTTCAGCAGAAAACTTCTGAGATTCACAAGCAGGAAATAAGTACATTGGGATGTATGCTTCTTCATAGAAGGCAGACCTTTAATCTGCATCGTTCCTTGTTATTTAAAAGAAAAATTTCTTGAGTACATAGCTTAGTAATTCCTCCAAATCAAGTAAAAAAAAGTGACATTTACCTCAGTTATCCATACAGCCTCTTCCCAACTTTGTCTCCCAAAAGACTGCTCATGACAAAGCTGAGTGCTAGACTAGGTTCCCCTAAGTTTTGGGTGTTTTCTTTTGCCCTTGTCTTTTACTGGCTTTTTGAATGAGGAAGCAAGTCTGTTATTTTGATTCCAAAAGGCAAAAAACAAAATGGGGGGATGGACAGAACATCTGCTCACGAACATGTTGTAAGTGAAAGCTCATGCCCTATAGAGGCAATATCTGACTACGGAAATCAGTGGTCTCGTTCAGCATGATGCTTTGTTTCTAATCTGCTTCTCCTGAGTTCTAGGAAGATTGAAGCTGGCTTTCAGGACAACATGTATTCTGAGCATCTACTCTGACATCCTTATCTGTTAAAAAAACCACTGTATGTATAGGAGGATAACAGAAATTGACAAATGCTCAATGGAAAATTATTAGATCGACTTTAAAAGAAAGCTTTGTGCTCTTTTCTACCAACATAAATACACAAATGTTCTGGTCTTACACTTCAGCTGAAAACATGTTTACGGTCACAAAAGACTTACGCAGGGACAAGCGCAAACATAACCGCTGCACGAGGTTATACTAACACAAGGCTGTGTGGAGCACATGCAGCACGTTGCATCAGTGCATGAGGATCAACAGCCTCGCACAATTTTACAAGGAGCAAATGTGACTGTCTCTCTTTTCGGATCCAAATTCATAGGCTGTTACAGCGGCTTGTGAAGTCATTATTAACCCTGAACTATGATCTCTTGTGGCTTTTGTTTATACCTATAAATCAAATTTTCTTATAAACCAGCATTCTCACATGCTACATTTTTGTTAACTAGCTAGCACTGAGATTTTTATACAGCTTCACACAATGTCACATCTGCCCTGAAACAAGTAGTCCCCTCATAGATCTGATGCTATGACAATACTCTTCAGTCTCAACAGTATACTAGTTTTTTCATTCACAGAGTTGAACTAACACTTTCTTTAGGCCCAGCATAGGTGTGGAAGCTGGGAAAGAAAAAGAACTTCAAGACTTCTTTTATGCTTCTTATAGCCTGGGCTAAGAAATAGGAGGGCAGCTCTAACGAAGGATCCTTCCTTTCTGAACAGGCCCTGTGGCCCACTGATCACAAAACAAGACCCCTGGTGCTTCCACAGATTTCATATCAACATCCATCCTGTTTCATGAGCTGCCACGTAGCTTCGCAGAAGCGGGAAAACTCAACAATGTGAGGAGCGTTCATCCAAAACAGTTTCTTCCCCACACCTTTTTCATTTTTTTACTTCCTTTTTTTCCCAGAAGGGCACAAAAGAACTTCACTGTACAACTCTATCGTGTTATGATGAAACACAGTAGGTGGCACTGCACCTGGGCTAATTTATACTGCCTCACTTGTAGAAAATCTGATACACCCTGCTTTTGAAAAAGTCCATCCTTTACTAACAAGAGATATACATAATCAATTTCTGAACAGTAACATAATGCATGAGTTGGATATAGATCCTCCCCATCCTCTACGATGTCACTGTCTCTGGAAAATCTACTAAAGATTTTTTTAAGACAAAAAAACGTACATGTGTGGGGCTATTCTTGGCAATTCTCTTTTTCTAATATCAGATGCACAAGTTTCACATGTCCAATGGGTATGGGAAACGCCAACATTTTGAAAAAATAAGTACTAATTTGCATTTATTAGTTTTAATGTGTATTTATAAAGACTGTTACTTCAAGCTAAACAAGATCAGAATCACCTCCTTTATTTTCATATTTTTATAGTTAAATGTTATTTATGTGATAGAACACAGGTTATTTATATTGTAAAACTACCTGGGCAGGCACTGTCTTACCGTTACACAACAGCTAACATAATGAGTGGGCACACTACTGAAAGCAAATAAATTATTAATGTTAATAATATGCCTGCATCTGCAGTTCTCACTCCCTAATACCGGGAAGGGCTTTTATGGCTGGATTTGGCCTGCTTTTCTTTTGAATTCCAGGACTGAAGTAATGTGATCACCAAATACTCCTCATTCGTAACAAAGGGTACACTATGGAATCTGCACAGTGAACCAAGCTCAAGTCTCGGCTAACAGGTCAAGGCTGCACAGATATAACAGAGAAAAATTTCATCCTGGAAAAAAATTTGCACTTGAATGTCTTCTGAGTTATGTTAACCTCTTAAAGTTGGCAAGTACATATTCCCTTTTGTTTCATTTCACCTACATTTGGATACCACTGACTGTATGTTGCAGTTAAAGATGGGCCACCCTGACTTGTCCAGTCTTTGGGCTGCAACAAAAAACAAACAGGGATAAGAGACAAATCTTTGCTGTAAGAGCTGACTGTCCTTCCCAGGAGTGGTTCTGTGCTCTCCAGAGGACATTATGCACATTCTCTTCTTGTAATCTCTCACTGTTTGGTTTGGCTTTTTTTTCTTCTTTTTTTTTTTTTTTTTTTTCCAAATTATCCAATGGTTTCCACTCCATCAGATACTTGGATGGAAGAAGAATCCTGCACATTTGTATTTATTGACTAACTTGGGGCAGGGAGGTAGTTTACTTTGGCAAGTGAATTTGGTATCTTAGTTCCTCATTGCTATTCCAAAGCCTATTTCCTGGCATTGGAACATTGTTTACAATAACCTGCTCTCTTTTTGCAGTTTTAAAACCCAAACTATTTCATCACTTTAGGTCAGCTAGCAGCAAGTAACAGATACAAATAATTTAACTGTGAAACTCTGAACTAGTAATTACTAATTACTTTAGAGTTTGAAATGAGCTCCTCTCTAGATGAGGCTTTTTCTTGAAAAACTACATCTCAGCCTAACATTCCCCAATCAGTTCTACTTCTTCAGTTTTGAAGAATTTATCTTTGATCACATTTATCTGGCCCAGCTTCCTCACTTGTTCACATAAAATAATAACCCTTCTTCTTCCCCTAGTAAACTAATTAGGGACCCAGTGAGATTAGGTCATGCTCGTAGAACACTTTGGAGATTAATGTGAAATGCTTCTACTAGAAAAGTTAGAGAGAAAGGAATACTATGGGATACTTTGGGATAGAAGGCAGTAGTAACAAATACTCTTTGTAAATGGGACAGGAGACTGTTTTCAAACAGTATCTTCAACCCAAGGTATTCTGATGCTTTTTTTTTTAAGTCTGGATATAGTACAAACTTTGAAAATTTTAGTAGAAGCTGTTCTCAATACACAGAGAAAATCAATGTAAATGCATAAGGAAATATCACCAGCTCCAGGGAAATAATGTGTTCTCTACTTTCAATCAATGATGTTCCTTTTGAGAGACATTTCCCTCCGTTGGTATTGCATACCATCTGCAACTCAGGAACAGAGAATTCTGCTACAATCATGCAACTCACCTTCACCTGTGCATTTGAAACCCTTCATCTCTCATGTAAGCTTAGGGTACATGTACACACTATGTGGCAATGAGAACAAACTCACTAAAAAGCCAGTCCTTCTGTAGGCTAGGCAGGTAGAATAACCTGATGATGAAAAAAGCCAGAGCAAAGCAACTCTGCCTTCCGTTCTTTCTTTTCTGAGAGCCTGTTTTATAATTTTTTTTCCAGGAGAGATGCATGTACAGCCTGTTGTGTAAGCAGTTTGGACACATTCTGATGAAATGCTCAGCATATGCCTAGTCTGAAGCATTTTTCATGTTTTATTAAATACCTTTCATAACCACGTACGGTGAATGTCTCTGAGTATGTGCCAAAGGCGAAGAAGCTGTACTCGAATGTTTCCAAACCTTTGTACCTGTTCACTATAAAGACTGAAAATGCCCAGAATCTTGACTAAGACGCCACTACCCTTTTTCCCAGAACTAATCCAGGCAATAGAGAAACAAGTAAATGTGCCAAAAGTCATCCCTTGTAAATCAAGTTGCAGCCAGACTGGTTTTGTTATCTGAAACGAGTTTTCAAGAAATTTGATCACTCAACACTTTCAGTCACAGAAATTCACTGGGGAAAAACTTTTTTGAAAAAAAAAACTCAGAATTTTCTTTTTAACACAACAAGCTTTTAAAACCCATGGAAACTGCTGAAGCATGGAGACCCAAACACCACATATTTAAGCCACGGCATATATACGCTTATAGATATTAGGAGAGACTGATGCTACTAATACAAGCTCCACTGTAGGATACACAAGTAGAGCCTCTCTTAAGTCAACTTTCAAGTGAAAAAAGAGGTGCAAACTTTTAAAAAATTTCATGTTCTTAGTCCACGTCTAGCTGGAGCTAGAACAAATTAATATTTTTCAAAGAAAAGTAAACTGAAGCAAAGACTTAGCACTGAAAGTTTCCGCCACAACAAATACACTAACTGTTAAATCTCTTAGAAAACATTCTGGCTTTGGACAGATTTTGATTCTGAGACAGAAAATGTCGAATTTTACAGCAGATGTTTGTTCTTCATTTTAAAAGTTAGAACTATTTTTTAAAAGTTGATCATCCCTCTATTGAAATATATCAGTCTAGAAGTGAGGTTAAGTGCCTCGTGACCTGGCCTTAGTGGTTCACTTCTTCATGTTCCACTACAGCACGTTAGAGCATTCTGTATCAAAACTCTCCCAAGTCCTAACCAAGCTTCCATAGTAAGATTAGGAAATAACTGAGTGATTGTGTCTATACATTGTATACAGTTAACCAAGCAAAAAGACACCTGATTTTGTTGAAAATACATTGATAAAGCCATATTAGTTGAATCTTACAACATTCATATCTTTAGAGCACTCTATCAATTTATTATTTTGAGGGAAAATGCTACAACTGTTTTTTTATCCATAATGAATGTACAGTGTATTTTAACCTGACTGCTCTTCCTTTGTTTCAATGCAAAGTCTGCCTGCAGCAAGAAAACAAAACCGAGCCTGTGGACTCAAAATTACCAGCTGATCAAAGCTGATGCCATGTGACACCTGGTATACAAAATTTCCTCTGCCCTGAATAAATGTGCCTAATTGACAGAATTTAGATCCACTCCATTACTAAACAGAAATGTACTCTCCTGATGCATTTCATCATTTAGCTTCATACTGACAGTAGCTGATGGAATAAAAACGTGTTCAAAATTCACTAGATACTAACATGTCCTCCAGACTGAATTTTACCCCCTTCTACCTCTTTCTCTTTCTGGAACTTTTATTTCCATTAGCAAAGGAAATGTTTTGTGGGTTTGTTTTTTGTTTTTTTCCTGATAATAACCTTATACCAATGGCCTGGCTGTTAAAACTATTTCAGTTTACTTCAAACTCACCAGCATTTCCCTTGGGGCATAGCATCTACTATGAATAATTCACCAATTAGAGGTACATGATACAATATAGTTCACTGAAGAAAAAGTGGTACCAGTAGTCATGTGAAAAAACAGACTTCATTTTAAACTAGAATATAAACTGTAAGGAAATGTATTCACTCTTTCTGTTAAGGTGACTAGGTAATTCGGAGAAATTTTATCTTATTTCTACAGAATTGCAAAGAAGAAACATTTAAACATTCTTCTTTTAGCTTGGCAATTATTAGTAGCTACTTTTTAAGACAGTTAAAAAGCAGGAAAAAAGCAGCACAGCTGTAACAAAAAAGCAAGTCATAACACCATTCCTCTCACACTTTCTTCAACTTTGTAAGTACAATTTGAAAATACATGGAAGTTTAATTAGCACTGTGAACAAACAACTAAACAAGTATTTTAGTTATGTGTATCATACATTGTGCACAAAATTATTAGCTTGAGTTTGTTAATAACATTTGTGTGTAATTTACATGATTTTGTACCTCACATTTATTCTTTATTGTAATGCATACAGTAAAGCACAAATTCATTGGTTTTAGTATCATTTATTTTTGCCATGGTTTTGCTACATGTGATAGGTATCAATGCACAGTTGGAAATATCAATGATTCTGAAATGTACATGAAATACTGATAAGGAATTGTTGGGAAATTCATTTGTAATAGGTAGGTGTATCCCCAAGGTGGCATGGGCTGGAACAAACACCTCTCCTTTGTTCTCTAATCTGGTTAACCACAAATTACAACATTATATGCAACGTGTCAATTTACTTTGGAAAGTTGCCTAAATGTTAGGACGAGGTGTGAGACTGCCATGGCTGAAGTGACTGAGACAGAAAGAAGTTATGTGCCACAAGTGCTACGTTCCTTAATGTATTTCTAAGTGGTGGTCACCTATTGCTGTAGTAGAACTGGTATAAGAACATGACCAGAAGAATAATTATTTTGAAACACACCCGAAAATTACTGTGAAAATAAATAAAAAAATACATATGCAAAAATTGCAAGAAATACAGAGAATTAAAAGGTGTATTTCTAAACTATTGAAACGGTGTCCATTAACTGATCCTTAAAGACAGCTAGAACGGTATACTACCGATCTTAAGGCCTGCTGGTGGACCTACAGTTACCAATTCCTACCTAGATTTCCCTTTGCAACAAATCTGGAAAAAGCATAAAACTATACAAACACACCATGAAACAAGAACATAGATAGTTTTTCACATGGATTTCAGTGTTCACTTCTTGCATAAAATATATGCATCACTGGCATTTCGTAGCCAATAGTTACTTCTATAGGTTAAACATACATAAACGAGCAATGCTCCTACTCTACTAAACCATCATGCCTCTGGATAAAAGAGTTCCTGATCTGAGGGTTCTAAAGCAAAATATTTCTGATGTTGTTTCCAGGAAAATTTTACATACTATAAAAGACAGAAATTCACAGTATGAGGATAATCCTTTAAGGAATGTTCTGCTTTTCCAGTCTTCGTTCTAAAAAAAACCCCAAACCCTTATATTGTTTTTATAATAAAGGGTAAATGGGCCCACTGTAATGTCAGATAACTTCACATAAACATATATATGTCTAACATGAAGAACTAATTGGGCAGAGACTATTCTTTTCGTGGGAAGGCACATTTTAAAAGGGTGAAACACCTCCTGTAATTAGCATAGTGTGCTGCAGAAAGCCTTTGGTACTTCGCAGCCACAGAAGGTCGCTAGTACCCTCAGTTATCCCCATGAACATTTCCTGTAATATTTTTTTGCACTTTACACTAATATACATTTACTAACATAAATGTAGTATGTACACATCCCCTAATCTTTGTACCCTTTGATAACTTCAGCACTTCTCCAGACAAATAATCTCTTTTGACAGCCACTAATCACAAACTAGAATAATTAAGGCCCCATCTCCTTAATCGGCAAAGGAGGTCAAAAAATAGACAATTAACAAAACAACTATTAATACATATTTCTCAGCTTGTACACTGTAAACTAGACAAGAGGTTGAATTTTATTTCGGAACTTTTTCTGAGAAATTTCTGTAAATAAAAACTGTTACTCTGAACAGTCCACAGTGCAAATTACTACACTAGGAACTGGCAATATAACAACATTTTTCTTTAAGGAACTTATTTATGAGGAAATTTCTATTTCTGTATAATAATAATGCATTTCATTTTACAATAATAAGGATAATATTGCACTTAATGAAAATGCTATTTATGAGTACAGACTTACGGAATCGTTTAGGTTGGAAAAGACCTTTACGATCATAAAGTCCAACCATTAACCCAGCAGTGCCATGTCCAGCATTAAACCATGTCCCTATGCACCAGAAAGAGAACAGCAGTAAGGTCTTTAAGCAAACTCACATTTTGAGCAATTTTAGGTTTCTCATATCTTCCTGAATCTTCCCTAAACTTTGTTTTACTAGAATAAATAAGTTTGCCTTTAAATATTCACTGAAATTTCTTAGTTTCACATTAAAATAATATTTAGTATAATTTTAAAATCTAAAAATTTGGCCATCACACATAATACTGTAACCAAACTGTCTGCCCTTTTCTAATAATCATCTGCAAATAAGCAACTACAGAGTATAGAATTTAGTAGAAACACTACATGGTAGAAGAGTTCAGAGAGATGCGGATACACATTGTGAAATACAAACAGCATTTCTTTTAAAACACGTTGAATACAAAACTCCAGAATGAAAACAAATAAATTCAAAAGGCTAACTGATGTGTTTTACATGTCCCACACATTACTAAATTTTCACTAATATTTAGCATTTATATAGTACTTTACATTTTTAAGTGCTATACAAACACTACCTAGATGAAATGCATTATCTAAAGGAAGAATACAATTCCAAAGTGAATGGTGATCAGATGAACGGCACCATGAAGTAAAATATAAGGTAATTACTACAGAGATACTCAGTATTTTATAATCAAACAGCTAGCTATGCCTGAATTATAATGGAAGACCACATACTTTACAAGGGGAATGTACAGGTATAAAATTACCACCACTCATTAAATAGGTTTCTGTGACCAAAAGGAATTTACACAGGTGCTGTAACTGGATCCACAGGGTTAAAAAGCCTAACTCAGAAGTCGTAGGAAACCACAGATAAACAGCTTATTTCAAGCGCTAACGCAAACAGCCTTTAAGACTCATCATTCCTACACATCAATATGGATTCCATGTTTTATCGACATTAATTCTCTAGTCCCTGTTAAATACATAATAAATGAACATAGATGAGGTAAAGATGCCGTAATTGCCACATAAAGCCAATATGGCAAAGGAGGAGTTTTTCCAAACGGGCAGATCCAGAGGCCATGACGAATTCCATCACGGACATGATGAGAAGTCCAGGATATGAACAACATCCAAGGAAGAAAGCACCATGAATCCTTAAGCCTGAAAAGGTGCATAATAAACTTCAATGTCAGAGCCACAACAGGAATCACAGTAGAACAATGAAGAAGTGGTCTTTGTGGAAGAGTCAAAGCAGCCTGCAGAAAAGAAAAATGTAATTGGCAACGGCCGCAACAGTGACAAGAGAAGAAATGTTTCATGGATGTTTGTAGGTGTATTACCAGGTGGCTACGTGTACGTGCAAAGAAAAACCTTTCTGCTGTAGCTGATCAAAAATATGACTATTTAGATGCATGAGAGCCATGCGCTGCCCTGTCTCTCTATTTACTGTATTAAATGAGTCACGCATTCTACAAAGCATTAGTGACAACAAAACAGGGAGGGAGATGGGTGAGGTGTGCTTTTTGTCATGTAGTCACGTGATATACAGGAATTTGTGCAGTCTGCTACACTGATTGTACGTACTCATTTTCAAGACAACTAGAAGGAAAACAACCATGAAATACACCTGAAATATTTACCATGCTTTACTCGGAATATTTCATAGACATTAACGGCAGGTATTTTCAAAGATACACACTGTATTATGCTATAGTTACCACCTGTGGAGCTGTTTTGACTAGGATCTAAACTAATTTCCAATGCAACAAAAATACCATCTAAGTTACATGTATTTTTACTGCCTTGGCACAGTACTCTTTATGGACAGGCAAAAGGCAAGTTCAGAAGCAAAAATCTGAATCATTTGTGCTGAATCATTTGTGATGGGGGGTTTTGTATCAACAACTTGCTTGACTTAAACTCATCTGAAAGCCTGATATTCGTTTTTAATTAGAGTTGGACTAGATGATCTTTTGAGGTCCCTTCCAAACCCTAACATTCTATGACTCTGTGAATTTCAGCTAGTGAGATTAAATTTAGCCTTTTTAAGAAATAATAATTATTGATTTAACATACACACCTGAAAAAACATTCTGGATGTACTTACTAACAACAGCTAGAACTATCTCCACAAATTCAGAGATAATAGGACAAAAAATAGTAATATTTTTGACTTCTAAGCAACAAATAGGTAAATTCTTGTTTCTGTAAGCACAAGAGATATGACAGAACATTACTGAAAGACTTGTAGAGGTGTTACTGTCATATTAATTGGCTCAGTTCAGATACCTGTGAACATTTGGAAAGACTGTAACAGGCAACAAAGATCTACTCCTCACAGATGACAATCCATCTGATTGTTACATTGAACACATCCCTCACTACATCTACTGCAGAAAGCAAACAAAGCATCGCTACAAGACACCAGCTAGTAACCTGTTAACGCTCTGGTTGTGTTAAATGTTACAGGATTCAATAGCTATGGTACCTGACAGTGGGCCTCCGGAACAGCTTCATCAATTTTTCAAGGGTAATTTAGACAACCATTTAGAACCTTGTCTTCTCTGTAAGGAAACTCTGATGTAGCCTTAGCCATGAAATAGAGAGATGGAAACTTTATGGACCATCTCAGAATGTAACACCCTGCGTTTTAAACCAAAGCCAATGTTAAAAAGCTTACAGAAAGCTTTGCTCTACTAACTTTCCATCACGTTTGTCTGTGACTCTCTCAATCACGAGAAGGGATTAAGACGCTCACTAACTGTCTCAACAGCTTTGATCTGTAATGGTACGGACCCAACTCCCTGAAGTTGGTGCAAAGTGTATACTTCCTACAACTTCATTTCTGTTTCATACAAGCAGTTTGTTTATGGATTAAAGCAGAAAAATCTCGTGATGGTGAAACTGTTTTATCACTTACCCTACTAAAACAGTGAGATTTCTGTTACTGCCAGTGAAAGCCTAAAAATTCCATACTAGCCTAATTTTGAAAAAACACTCTGGATGGTGATGCATTTTAGCAGATATCCTACTGAGTAGCCACGATTTCTGCACTATGAAAAAGTCAGTGACAAACTTCAAGTGAGTCTTCTCCATCTGGCCCATAGAGGTTAAGTGCCAACACTAACACAGCAAGTAAGGAGAATTTGATTTTAATTACATACACAATTTATCAGTACTAGTGGCAATCTTTATCCAATTTAGGGGAGGTGATGGTTAAATTTCTTCCCATATGGATTTTAAATGGCAGGGTTGTTCAGACAAGCAAACCCGAGTGTTCAATTTTAGCAAGACAAAACCCTGTTTTGTAATTGCAGCGCAGTCATTAGGCTTCTGAAATGTTGTTGCCCAAGTTCTGAGAGAATAATAGTCTGTTTTCTCTTGTACATTCTGTAACTAGAGGAACACGTATATCCTTGAGTTGCCAAGCCCAAGAGACAGACATGTAGTTCCATTGGGCAATATAAGCTATTATATTCTTCCTCTTACCATATTTGTTAGCATATTTGTTCACCTCTGTAAATCACCAGATCTTAAAAAAGAGGTAATACCACAAGCCTTCTCTGCCTTAAACCTCCTGGAAAAAGATGATCACGTTTTGGGTAGATTAGGAGGGCATCTATCACATGAGAGATCAGGCTGCAGTTGCAAACAAAATTTATTTACAACATAAATCACCCTTCCATTTGCCTACATGTTCAACTGGGTGCGAGATCTTCCTGAAGTTCCTGCTCCTTCAGCCCTTCTCACACACTAAAGTATGCAGCGGGATACAGGAGATAACAACACGAAGAACTCAAGAAAACTCTGCTTTAATACTCAAAGTGACACCACAGGATCTATGTAACAACATGGGCTCCCTCACTCATACTCCGTGATGCTTCACAAGCCCGAAGTGGTTAGTTTTGAGGCTATATATTCACTGTTAAATTAATTGTGTGTGTGCTCGAAGATTATTCTCCCGTGCAGAAATGCTCTCGTGCAGCCCAAGTCAGTTAGCAGGGGCACATTAACCAGCTGCGTTATGCACATTTTCCTGTACAATCTTGTTTACCACTGACTGCACTCTCCACACTTTCAGAAGCTGGTAAGCCTTAAGTAGCAAGCTAGCAATTTCTGAACACCTGTTCTGCAGCATAAGTATTTGGGTTACATTCCTGGGGGACACTGGGAACAGCCCACCATGCTGGTCTTCTTGAGCACCACGCCAGACTGCAGTAACTTTCACCTGTAGAACTAGTCAATGAAACAGATTTTTCAAACACCGACTCTTAGATTCTTTTACATTTGTGTGCATATAATAATAAAAACACCTAGATGGAATACAAAGAACTACAAACTCTAAATAGCAAAGTCTCTGTAGACTTTATACTTCTTGCAAAAATAATGTGGGCAAAAGGGCAAATCACATGCTACTTGGTACACAAGTATTTATCAGAGTAAACACATAAATACCACAGGTGACTATTTACCCTGAATAGTCCAGAAAAATAATGATGACATTGTGAAAAACAGTCCAATAGCCAAATAATCCAAATAGCCAGCTGTGTCAGCAGGAGCAGGAGTAGATGAGTAGAACAGTGTGAAAGCAGCAACTGGAGGTAGAAGGCAATACTGCCTTCTGCTTCATAGCAAGGTTACTTCAAAAAACTAACCCATCATTAGATTTAAGAGCGATGATGAGTGTAGAGTAATTTGAAAAATACTGTTGTTACAAATCAGTAATAGTGGTGTGGTTAATTAGGTTTAATTTATTAGTTACTTAGTAATAATGTGTTGCATAAACAGTGAAGACTGTAGTCTCTTAAATCAGTTACTCTCAATCCTACAATCTAAAGAGAAGAATGGGACTGGAACTAACAAATACTTAATAAAAAAGTATCCCACGAAGTACAAATTACATAGGCACCCGCCTAAAATTACAACATGGAATTGAAAGATGCATCATATTAAGCCGAGGAAAGAAAAATCACATATTAAAATCAAGTCTAGCCAGACAGGCAACACCACAGCAGAAAAAGTTTTACAGGGATTCTGGTGGCATTGCAAGAAAACGTATAAACTCTAACAGACTTTTTTTCTTCCTTTTTAAAAACACAGAAAAAGAATACTATTTGTCACAAATGAAGTCTCATCTAAAATACTACGCACAGTTTGGGACAGGGCCTTTAGAGACAATTTAAAGAAAAACGGTAAGATTTAGAAAACATAAATCCAGGCTTTACAGATTTTTTTTGTGATTTACTTAGTCAAGAAGAGGCTTTTTTTTAAAGCACAGTGGTTTTGCAAGTTGTAAGACTAATGCTGTTACTGCAGTCAAGACACCTCAACAGGATAAAGTTTACAGGTAAACAACATTTATCAGCCCAGTTAATGTACGGAAGGAGGAGGAGTTTGTAGGTAAATGGCTACAAAAAAGCCTCCGGGCAACTTACTCAGCTCAGCAAAGTAAGTCTGGCTACTAAAGGGCTATTCTTCAACCTGCAATGTCCTGTATTTCTGATCTGAAAAACAGTTTTGGGGAGAGCGCATCAATCAGCTGTCTTTTGCTTTCTTAAAGAGTGAGAAAACAAGATCTGCCAACAACAATACTTTAGGCTGGATATTACAAAAACAATTGCTAGCTGCTTGGGAACTGAAACACAGGAACAAATTAAATTATTAATTTATGTTGCTTAGGATAACAGAGGTGGGCAACACAAACATTCTCCATCATGGAAAATGTAAGCACATTTTACCTGGCTTCAGCTTCACTGAAGGCAATAAGGTCGGGTTTCCGCCCAATTCTATGATACAATACTCAAACTCCTAAACAGAAGTTGGTGAAGCATGACATCTAGTGGTCATTATTAAGAGAAAACTGGTAATAATCTCAAATGCAAGAAAAAGTAGTAGTAAAATTTTAGCAATACTTTCTGATAGCTACCTATACATTACTTGCATTTACTGATTTTAAAATAAGAAAGTATACATGAGAATAATTACAGATTCAAATGCTATACCAAAATGTTAATATTACAGGATTCATTAATCAACCAAATTAACTTTTCTTTGTATAGTTTTACAAAAAGAGGGGAGAAATAGGGACTATCTATGCAGGAGAAACACCAGGCACCAGCACATGCTGCAGGCCAACTGGCTGGAAAGCAGTTTTGAGAAAATTCAGCTTCTTGAACAATGAACAAGTTGAATACGAACCAGCAATGCGATCTTGTGGCAAAGAAGGCCTGCGGTACCCTGGGCTGCCTTAGGAGTGTTGCTGGCAGGCTGAGAGAGGTTACCCTTGCCTTCCTCCTCAGCACACCTCTGGGAGTGCTGAGTCCAGTTCTGCGTTCTCCACTACGATGGAGACACGGACATACTGGCAACTGAGCCCAGAGATGGGCCAGGAAAATCATGAACGGACCGAAGCATCTTGCATGAGAGGAAAGGGTGAGAGCTGGGAAGGTTAGCCCAGAGAAGTTTCAGGGTAAATGTCATCAGTGTGTACCAATATCTGAAAAAAGGGTATAAAAAGAACATAGCCAGACTCCTTCCAGTGGTGCCCACTGGCAGGGCAAGAGGCAATGGCATAGACGGAAACATGGGAAATCCCTCCTGAACATAAGGAAACACGTTTTCACTGTGGCAGTGACTGCATGTGGGAATGGGCTGCCCAGAGCAGCTGTGGAGTCTATATCCATGGAGACATCCAAAAGCTGTTTGGACATGGTCCTGGGCACCTGGCTCCAGTTGAGTCTGTTTCAGCACAGGGGGTTGAGAAAAGGACTTCCAGAAGACCCTTTCCACTATAACCATCCCGTGATTCTGTGAAAGTGCCTTCTTTGTCACAGACAAATATACGGGTGAACTGAACACACAAATAGGAAAATGTCTTTTCTCTACAACAAACAGTGATATTGCATGGAAACAGAGCCTATTTTCCCATCCTGAGGCTGATTTTTACATCTCAACTGTAAGAAATAATGCTTCCTGCACTTAGCTGACTCTTACAGTAAACCATTTTGCACTGTTGTTCTTTAACTAAAGGCTTACAAAGAATGTAAATTCTTCCTTCTTCTTCTTCCTTCCTCTTCTTCCTATCTCCTGTTATCCATACAGAGTGTAACACTACTATGAGTGAGCACACTGGAGGAGAAAGAAGGTGAAATGTTCAAACAACTAAGTTACTCTCTGGCTGAATGGATCGAGATCAGTACCGTTTTCTTCTGCGCAGGTCCATCTGTAAGTGGGTTGTACAATTTTGGGTAAGCTAGAGTGAGTAGCATGTATCTATACATACGTTAGCAACACTGGCATAATCAAACTGTGAGGACTTGTGTTGCTGAGCAGAGCAAATTCCTGCTAACAAGCAGAGTGGCAGGGCTCTAACTGTGGGGACCAGGAGCTAGTTTGGGACAAGCAGTGTCTGCCTCAGGTATGAGATCTGGAAGGCAGTGCTCAGAGAACTGTGACCAGGGTTGGTAGTGACAGAGGTTACAGAAGGTGCAGGTGTTTTGAAGAGACTGTTGCGGTCAGCAAAAGCTGGGTATATACTTTTGGAGCAAGTAAGAAGACCGGGATATATGCACACGTGTGAACAGGGAAGCCAGAAAGGACATATTTAAACCGCTGGAGAACCACTGAATGTCGTAATCTGGTAGCACTAATTCTACTGAGAACTGTCCTAAAGAACACTCGTGCAAAAGGATGATGATCACACACACTGCTTAACAGGGCCAAATTCACATTTTTGTTAACGTAAGGGCAAACTCTGACTACCTTTTTAAAGGTGACAGCTCATATATAGCTTGTTTGTGAGAGAAATATTTAGGGCTCTCTAAACCCAAATGTACTACTCAGTAAATCTGAATGAAATCAAAAAGCAGCTGGATTATCTACTTTCCAGATATTTCGACCCCTTACTGTAAACAGAAATGGAACAATCCACTTTATACACAAAATACGCATGGCAGCAGTTAACTGTTTCACTCTGATAATGAAGCAAATATGTGATACACATAGAGTATCACGTACAAGGGCTTTCTGAAGTATTTTTTTCAGAGCCTTGTAAGGAGCAGAACTTAACAGCAGATGTAAAACATTTTAAGGGCTTTCAAAATCATAATGACTGCATACAAATATAATTAAATCTAATTAATTATCTACTTAAAGTACCATCAGAACTATTTTTTTGGTTTAGAGTATGGCAGAATAATAATAAAGTAAACAGTGATGAAGAAAAAAAAACAACAACCAAACACTGCTGATCTCTTGACCTACCTTTAATGACAGGGAACCAGCAAGAAAGAAGTGGTCCACATCAATGACTGAGGCAAGGAAGCCAGCCAGAGTGACCTCAGTGAAGTCACTTTTCTTCCTGAGTCCAATCACTATTGCCCAGGACCACATTCCTAGTACGCCATGCACTGCATTATCAGAGAAAGCTCGGAGCCAGTCATTTTGCTGAATAAAGGAAAACTGCAGAAGCCTGTCTGCTACAAAGCAGAATATCCCCAAACCTAGACTAGAAATAACTGAAGCTGTGCTGAAAGTTTGGAGAAGAGCATGGGCCTTTTCAGTCTCAGATGCCATGGCAAAAACCATGTCACAGCACACAAAATGCCATGAAGGTATACACTGTGCATTGTCCTTTGTATCATCAGTTGTTCTGTAAATGTCAGAGAATAGAAACAAAATTATTAAAGAAAAAAAATTCATTAGCACAAAGCACTTGTTATCAAAGCTACAACTGAGCAGAAAAAAACCAAATTCAATGTTTGCACTTAATATTCCTAGGGAATATTTTATGTCAACATTTTGACTTGAACACTACAGCTCTGAATTAAAATACTTGTTCTGTTTTAGTTAGAACAAGCACCTTTGTAACATGGAACGCTCTAACTCCAATTTCTGAAATCTTAGATTTTACAAAACAACTTGAAATATGTCTATGATAACACACTGAATATGTTTCAAAGTTCCTCCTGGTCATAGATATACAATATTCACAAAATTAAATCCCTTACTCTATAACAACAAAGAAATTCAATTTGGAGGATTCTTAGGACTGATGCTCAAAAGTCTCAAATCTCTCTATGCAGCAACTATTAAAACTGAATTTCTAATCAATAATCCAAATCACTATTTTCATTTACATACTCGGTAAACATCCTTATTATCACCCTGCTACCCCTCTGTGAACAACTTGTATAGCCTGGAGACTGTCATGTGGAATAAGCACGAAGGAAAACACAGACACTAAAATATCTTTAGCATTTATCATAAACACAATGAGAACAACCATTCAGTCAAGCATAAGTTACCAGAAGTACAGATGTTTTTCCTCAGTATGTGCAAACATTACTGTTACTTTTACGGCTTGCCTATTTCTGCCACATCACCTCCATAACAGCTATTTTTGCACAAAAACAATTAACTAATCCCAGTAATTTTTTCAGACACTGACTGTTGTAATTTGAAAATAAGTTATTGTTAATGCTAATAGCAACGCCTTTAAAAGTCCTTAACTTTTTTATGTTCTCTAAATGTACCAAACCTCATATGAGGTGATTTATTTGGAATAATTACTGCCCTTAAAAAAACTCCTTGACATCTCAAAAGGAATTCCAAAAATAATTCAAGATATTAAAGACACCCTCACCCCACTCCCAAGAAGCCATTACAGGACACTCAAGACTATAAAAGACAGAGTACTCATTCGCGTGATAACATTAAAAAGAACACCTCTGAAATAAAAATCCTCATACAGATGATCTATTTCCTATCTTTGTTACATTAAATACACTTAAAAACCGCCTTTGAAGGACAACATCAAATCTAACCGTCCCAACTGTTATGCTCTTTTGTCTTTTCAGGGAGCCATGGAGATAGGCAACAGTTTCAAAGCCTACATCCTGTCTAAAAATGGATTCTTCCCAAGAAGTTGCCATTTGTGTGCAACACATTAAATCTTGATAGTCCTTCTTCATACAGTTCTATCTGCTAATTTTTTTCCTGAATGAGCTATGCGTGTATTTGACTTACTTTAAAAATTAAAAGTTCCAACTATGTTGACATATAATAGTTTATGATTTTAAAGACATTACTGATTATAAGACCCAGAAAATATAAAATGTTTCTAGAGTATCTGTAGGCACGTTTACTGCAGAATTATCCACAATACATGACTACTGGCATAGATCGTCATAGCAAAAAGCCCACTGATTTGTTTATTTAGAACATTTCAAAAAAAAAAAAAGAAGAAATCATGAATAATACATGAACTTTGCAGGCAAATGAAAAAAGCGGGTCAAGTTTAGAGTCTGTTAACCATGACTTTGTCTCTTTCGAATGAAAAGTTATTTCCTGAAACACAACTGCCATTTTCTGGTGGGTGACATTACAGTGTATTTCTGAATAAATTCCATTTTAAGGAACAAATAGTGATTTCCTCACAAATGTTTATTCTATATAACCATCATGTCATATTGGATTTTATTTAAAATTACCACAAAATCTGTAAAAGGACCCAATCCAAAAAGAGTTGATACAGCAACATACCTTTAAAAATCCTACCAGTATTCAGAACCAAACTTACCCTGGGACTAGGAGAACATATTTTTTCCATTGCAGTTGCCTTGTTCCAGTAGGAAATGTGGTCTACACCTCAGCACTGAGCCTCTGTGCTTTCTGAATCCAGTCTCTCCAATCCAACACAGGAAAGATCAAATGTCATTTGTTCCATCCTAAATAAATAAAAAATAATCAAGCTGAAAGCAACTTCAGCTAGGGCTTCGAAGCTCTTTTAAAGAAAGCAGGAAAAGACAACCCTAAAACAAGAGAAAGGCACAAAGATAGAACAAGAAAATAATTATAATAAAATCTAATGTCATAAAGTCAGAAAAGGGCACTTCCAGCTTTATGCTTTAGGTAACTGCATTTCAAAATATACAGAGAGATCTATTTTAACAGATTTTTTTTTTCTTGTGTGTCAAAAAGATTCCCATCTAATGAAATATTTGAGTCACACTCAAGGATCTCTTTCTAATTTCATCCCATCAATTAGCAACCTTAAAATAGCTAAAGAGGGGCCTATAAATTCAAGTAGCAACAGAGGTCTGCATCAGTTCTGTGGTGGGCTTACACTACTTTGCTATGGATATTATTAATACATTGATAAAGTACACAGGAAAAGTAAAATGAATATGATTTGAGAATTATGTATCGAGAAATAAAGGTAACAAGGGCAGTAAGCGAATGGGTGTCTTTGAGATAGAATCATAGAATGGCCTAGGCTGGAAGGGACCTTAGAGATCATCTAGTCCAAGCTCCCTGTCATGGGCAGGGACGCCTCTCAACTAGATCAGGCTACTCAAGGCTCCATCCAACTTGGCCTTGAACACCTCCAGGGAGGGGGCAGCCACAACATCTCTGGGCAATTTATTCCAAAGTCTTGCTGCCCTCGTACTGATGAATTTCTTCCTAAGGTCCAATCTAAATCTATTCAACTTAAACTCATTTCCCCTTGTCCTATCAGTGGACACTCTTGTAAAAAGTCCCTCCCCAGCCTTCCTGTAGGTTCCCTTCAGGTACTGGAAGGCAGCTATTAGGTCCCTTCGAAAGTCTCTTCTCCAGACTGAACAATCCCAGCTCCTGCAGCCTGTCCTCGTAGCAGAGGTGCTCCAGCCCCTGGTTCATCCTTGTGGCCCTCCTGTGAACATGCTCCAAATGAAGAACGGGAAGCAAAAATGCAGTTTCATGTTACTCTTAGTCAAGAGCCATGTTCATGGCATAATGGTTCTTTTTAAATTGTTCATCTCTGCTGTCTTTTATGGACAAAAATTACTCCTGTATAAAAACAAGGTCACGTTCCCAGGTACAATGCTGTAAGTATAAAAACTCTGTAGATCAAGAGTGAAATCAGACTTCAAAAAGCAAAACTCTGTTCAACTAAATCAATCTCCGAAATTACAATTTTTAATATAGAACTAGAAGCCGCATTTTCTTTCTGAAAATGATTTTCAGACTTTTTATGAAACATCACAATGAAGTATCATGCTTTTCTATGCTATAAATCTTAGAAAGTGTTACTGTGGAGATTACATTCTTGTTAAAATAGGACAGTGGGAAATAGACGCATTGCACAAGCATGCTTACAAACCTGTGACTGGCTGGTCCAGTTAAAATACTGAAGACAAGATTTACACCGGGCTTACATAAAACACAGGCACACAACAGCTGACAGAATAACTGCTTAAATTTGTTATTTCTCATCACATTTTTACATGTGATAAAGCAGTATGCAGAATCTCCATCTATATCCACAAAATGCAATTTTGCTGATATATTTAAATTCATTTGCAGAAACTATAAAAATAATTTTAACAAATGCACATTTAACATCGTAAACTAGTGGCACGAGAAGATACTTAGATCAAAGCTGTAAATATGCATTTGCGGAAACAGCTGGCAATAAGAGGCCTTTCAACTCAGAGCATAAGAGCAAAATAAAAATCCAACGGCTAAAATAACAATTTAAAAATACTGCTCTCCCAGTTTTTTTGCCTCAATTTTGCCAGACTTTATTGGGTACATGAATACATATTGAAATCTAATGCAAAAAATTAGCAGAACTACACACTTTATGCAAGGAGTCATAAGATGGCAATAGTCCCTTAATAAAACATTTCATATTGGGTTTTAACTTACACCAAAAATTGCATAAAGTACAATATCACTTAAGGCACAAGCTCAAACCTCTGATGCATTATCTCACAGAAAAGCAGATCCAAGCCTAAAACAATCTGCAGAGAACCAATAACACAAATACTTTTGGGTCAGATAACTATAATGCATTATTTGGGTTGGAGGATGGAAGGAGGCTGAATGAGGACAAAAACACACGAGAAATCATTACAATTTACCACTGTGGTACAAAACAGCAGGAAATTAGGGGGGAAAAATCCCGAAACGAAACGCCCACAAAATCGGGATTCAATGTAACTATTTTATTTCAGGGACCACAGAAAAAAACCCACCAAAACGCAGACCTTCTCCTTAACGAGCACTCTGCAAACTGAGATGTACCTGAAAGAAAAACAAGCTGAAAGAAAAAAAATAAATCCTGAAAGTATTTAGGTACTAGAAACATTGGACTATTCGGTGGAAGAAAAAAAAAAAAAAAGCATTTGTCATCCGAATGTACCCAAGGCCGGGCGGCTTCCCGCTTCCCCTGCGGTCAGTGAGATCCCCTCATCCCAGCGGAGGCAGGAGGCCTCCCAGCGCACTCTCCCTGTGCCCACCCTGTCCCTCCGCGCCCACCTGAAGCACAGCCCTGGCTCTGCTGCCCCTTTTTCTCCCCGACAGAAGTGAAGGGAATCCACCCCTGGCACCCCTTCGGAAGCGCGGCCTACGAAGCATGCGTGGCCGCGCAGAACGCTGGGACGCGAGCCCGCCCGCCCCGCCTGATGGAGCCGCCCTCGCCCCCCTCCTCCTCCTCCTGTGTGAGGGGAGTGGTGCTGAGGGAGCAGTTTTTAGAGGGGTGTTAAGCGACGCGATTTCTGCGTTCACAACGCGATTAAGTAAGGCGCTGGACGAGGAAACAACGATTTATTTACTACGAAAGTGTACAGAGTAGAAAGCGTCTGGGGCACTATTCAACACTAGGCATTTTTTACAGTTAAAACTACTTAGCCCCCACCTTAGTCGCTTGAGCAGTTAACTCAGTTGCTTAGACCCTCCCCTATAAAATTATGCAAGTGAAACGGACATTCACACACTTAAAAGCAGCGCTGTCGGGCCAGCCCTTGAGGTATTTATACATCAGTGCTCTATGACCTCACCCGCCCTTTTTGGCAATCCATGACATACAACTGCAGTATTACAGGCTTCACTGGTCTGCTGTGGTCCCATAATGTGATCGCTACAACTTCTGCCTTCACTCTTTTTGTGCCTCAGTGCCTCCTCAGACACTGCCTGCACAGCTCCTGTGAAGACAGGGAATGCGGGTCTTCACACGAGGCTTCACTTCCCAGAAGCTGCAAGCAGAGACTCAATATCCTGAATTACTTTAGAAGTTCTTTCCAGAGCCTCCAAGACACACCCTTCACTGATTTCTTCCAGCTCACTCTCACGTTCTGTTTTTCTGACAGTAATACCAGAGGGATTGACTTTTGCAGCAGATGTCTTTTCCAGAACGTTGCTATTATCCAATAAAACTAGTGTTATCTTGTTAAGAAAAAGTATCAAACTCTTCCTCCTAATGAGAAAAATAATGTCTCCGTATTTGTATTCATCATTTTGCACTGTAAAGTCTTTCATTTCATAGCATGGCAATTACATAAAGCTAAAAATAGGAGGAGATTACAATATCTACAACATTTACAGAAAATGACTTGAAGACTTGAATTTATCCAAAAGTTACCTTAAAAAGGAAGCTATCTGATGCCACACTGCACAGTTTAACAGCATGCCCTTTTCACACTGATGAAATTGAACACTGGCTTAACAGCAGTTGCTGAGTGGCTTTCAGCACATGCAGTGAAGCACACTTTTTTGAGCTGGCTGAACACAATGGGGCAAATACTGAGGTAGCTCATAAACAGAAAGGTATTGTACTGAAACAACAAGCCCAAAGGCAACTGTGTCATCCCTCATTCAGTAACAGACCAGCAGATGAATGTTAGCAAAACTAATGCAATTCCCATTAAAGAGCTTTCTTATTTCTGGTTATTTTTTATTTTAGTTTTGTACTCTGTCACTTTTTGTTTCTGGTACTGTAATGAAGAAGTTGAAGAAGATAAATGATAAAAAGTGTAAAAAATATAAGAAAACAAAAACTGTCTTTAAAAGATCATTTTAAGAAGTGGGTAAAACAGTAAAAGGTGAGAACAGGACAGCCTTTGATGAGCTAAACCACCATATTTGAATATGCACATAAAGAACAACATTAAATTTTACAGCTTTCAAAAGGATACAGTTAAATCTCCGTATTTTTTCAAGCTCAGCATCAGCAGACCTGTGCAAGAAAATAAACATTATGAAACAATTTACTATCATAAAAGTTCTCAAATGTATTTTCTACTTCAGATTTTAAATTCTAATCGTTTCCCAGCAATATGGAAAATTAGATGAGCAAAACCCAAGTGATTTATTTTTGTCTGTCATACCACTAGTCAATGCTGCCATTCGTCAATCATTCGTGTTTCCAAAAATCAGGGCTCTGCTCCAAGAATAGTCTCTTTGCTGTATGTATGTATAAATTTAGGCATAATTTTTGTTTCATTTGCTGCTGAATCTGCTATAATTTGAACAAGTTCAAGTGTAATCAATTTCAAGTGACACATTTTTAATACCAGAATGTTGGTACATGATGCCAGCAGACCTGTGGTCTGTAGCATATATTAGAAAGGACAAATACACTATCAAAGGTATGAGTGTCATTTAGCACTTCAAAGTACTATTTTGATCTACTGGGTGTTCTGTTAGAGAAAGCCCTTCTTACTCTAGCTTTGCTTTTTGTCCTTGCAAGATACTGTCTCTGTAAAACTAATCCTCCTGTGGCACTCACCATAATTCTGATTTTTAAGTAAGGTAGGTAGAAGCAGATGACACAAGTTTCACTCAGAACTCACCTAATACTTTAAAACACTGGAAGAAAAATATGAAAACAAACTTCCAATTCTCATTTTTGATCTTTAGGAAATGCAGTCTATGAAATCAGTTATAGTCTTTTTAAGTTTTATTTCTAACATTATTTGTAGTCAATTATTTAGATAAAGACAAATACCAATTTTCTTCAGCTACAGAGTGTGCATTATATTCAGGAATCTCCTTCCTTCTGTTCAAACTTCTGCACCATTCTATTGCTCTTCTGATGTACCTGTATTAACATGAAGATACACAAAAATGTAGTTAAGTGCATGAGAAATACACTCTACTAATTCAAGGAAAAAAAACGTGAAGGCATTAAGCAAAACACCTGGATATGGAAGAAAAACCCATGCCTCAAAATCTAGCTTATTCTCCAAGTTTCCTTGCCATTTTTTGATTCCCACTTCTTCTCTACAATCTCCTTCATATTTAAACCTATGCAGTTATGGAAAACTGTAACAAAGCTGTATGATTTGTAATGTTAATTTTTTTTGTACTATCTGCCTGCTAAAATGCAGCACAGTAAGCTTTTGATGATTCCCATAATGAGGCTCTAATTAGAGCAAGCAGATTAGAGAAAGCAATCTGCAGGCAGAGGTCAATAGCTGTAATAAAGCAAAAAATGGGGTAAGTGCTACCAAGTTCTATCTACTATCTCTATATAGGACAAAAGCTTTTATTTTTTTCTTATCCCTTGTTTTAAGTACCAAGTTGTATCTCTAGTTACTTTTTTTTATAAAAAAGACATTACTGTAACAGTTATAATGGAATGACAGCATGCGGTGGTCCTGAGTCATACAGGTCACGAACATTTGCCAGATGCAAGATAAGAGTTTTTATCATTACATATTTAGTTCTCCACTCAATGTATTTTCAGTAAATACCATTTCTTCATATAACATAAATTGTTTACAAAGTTATTTTATATTTAATTTTAAATTGTTTAAATTACTTATACCTTTCATAGACTCCAGGATGACTTATTTGTATTAGCTGCTCTACCCCATCAGGTGTAGTTAACTTACACCAACCTATCTCTTCGTTTACCTTATAAGAAAAAACAAATTGCAAGTATTAATTTTCTGCTGCAGTCTGAAACAAAGAGAGCAAGTATAATATGCCAATTTAAGAATTAAGTATCTATGAACATTCCACTTTAAACACTTAGAAGTTTGTGTTATGCCAAGGATAGAATTTTGTATAGTCTGCTACGAAAAATGCAGGGAAAAAAGAATACCTGACGCAGCCTCAATACTTGTTCTGTGCTATTCAGAACAAATTATTTCTAAAAGTGTGTTGAAAAATCTACAGTTTTGGAAACATTTCTGTTCTTCCTCCTTTAATCATGAGTATATAAATTTGAGCTAGCTCACATAATGAAGTTATACTGTATCTTTTGACATACTATTGTATTTATATTGTTTATAGTAGAGATATCCTCAGACCTTTTAACATTTTTTTGGTGTCATGTCACCTTAGGATAATAACCAAACACACAGAAGCCAAAAGTCTCAGCATTCAACCTTGAATCCCCCACTCACATAATTTTTTCTGTAGTGCTGTTTCGCAAAATCAATATAATCTTTTTACTTCCATATTAAATAGATTTAAAAAAATATATAGAACACCATATGCACAAGGTTACTTTTCCAAGTAAATTTCCACTATTCATTTGCTCAATTATAGATAATTTGTATTAAAAAAGCCCAAATATTCCCTTCTCTGTGAGTGAGTTCTTAAAAGAATAAAGTTTCATTTGTCTCTTCACGTATGCATTAAAACATTCTTCTCATTGTTTCTGGTTGAAATACTGGCAGTACATTAACAGTGAAATTTGCAGTAGTTCCTATTTTCCTTTAGACTACTACGCATGTTGAGCAGTAGGCTACAGCAGCAAACTGCTCTGAGTTATGAATCTCTCAAAAGACTTCAAATTGTATTTCATAGGCATCAAAACTTTTGCTTTGGTTCGTCCTTAGTCTGCTAGTATCACTTTTTCATGAAGAGTCTTAAGAATAGTCATTCCTCTACTCGTGAAGTACCTGGATCTCACTACCGGAAGAACTGAAATCCCAGATCATGTTCAAGGTTATCCCATCCCAAAAAGCAGCATGGACTTTATGATCTGAGTACACAACAAGCCTTCCCATGCTGGGAATAACCTTTTCATACAACAAAACTGGCAACATTTCTCGTCCATCTGTCTCAGGCACCTAGAACCAAACAAATACATGAAGGTTACTTACATCAATACAGCTGTTTGTATCTCTCTAGATTTTCAATTCACTAGTCTTCTCCAGATCACAACCAGCTCTCCTTATCATGTACTTGTTTTCTGCTTCAGAAATAGACCACTATGCTGCATGCTTTTGGTCACCACGTACATACCTTCTGATCTTTGAGGAAACACGCACCATTCTTCCCTCTTGATTAGGTTCTATTCCCTATAGCCTGCATAGTCATCCTTGTAACGCTTAAAGATCTACAAATCTTCAGCTACGTACCATTTTCCAGCAGCAGAGGTAACAGTTATGAGTTAATGACAGTTTAGTCCTGTAGCAGTACTGAAGTATTCTGAGGATAAAAAAAACACAGAAAGTATTAAGCATCTCATAGGCACTATGTCTTCTGAACAAATGTGATCCTTTTAAGTTTATAGGTGTCCTCAGTGCTAATAAAATTCCTTTAATTGTTATATTTAATTTAATAATAAACTTCATGTGCAATTTTTAGTTACTTGGTTGCCTGATTAATAATGGAGGATATAGAGTACGGCTTTCCTGGTACATCAGGAGGTAGGCTGTTTACTGAATACATCTTTTCTTCTCTCTGCAGTGAAGAGCAGAAAGGAGATGAGTTAGTTACAGGTACCGTAGCATGAAAACAGTATTAACACTTCCAAGACATGAAATTTCTGACTTCCCAGAAAGCAACTATAGTCACATTTAAATCTGTCACAGTCCACAGACAAAGTACCTCCTTGAATTTAAGCCTAGTTCTGTGGGAAGAAGTACTCATGGTTTCATGTACGCAGTATGGACCAAGAAGTTTTCTTATCAGAGAGCAGACTCTAGTTCATTACTGACTATGTTTGACTATAAGTTAAAGGCTAGGTTCAAAGGGTACAAAGTTAACCTTTAATTCCACTTTAAAAATACAAAGGACTGCATAAGCACTTGAGAGGATCTCTACTCTGGGTACACAACAATAGACACAGTGAGGCAAAATCATTTCTACATCACTGAACAGCTGATCAGCCAGAACACAACCTCCATCTTTCCAATTCTGCCTCCACATGGTCAAAAGGACAACATTTCCAAGTACATAAAGACTAAACTCTAACATAATGAAGTCTAAACTTCTAAATCAGTAGGAAATGGCTATTGTAGAATCTTACTACAGTACATACTTGAGCTTGTGAAATAATAAGAAAAAATCTTAGTCATAACATTTATGTCTACAGTTTACAGAAATACATTCTGAAAGAGAATAATCTCATTTTCTGTATGACTGATTGCTTGATTCAGTCATGACAGTAATTACCAATGTATGGACTTCACTACAAACTGCAGAGCCAAATGCCTTAAAGCTAAGAAAATGGCTAACTTGAAGGAATTTGGAACATGTTTTAAAATAGTTTCATACCTTTTTTGTTCCTTTTGGGATTGCATAATGTATGAAATAGTTTCCCAGAAATGCTCCCTCTGACTTGAAAAATGAGTCATCACCAGGATAGATTTCTGCAACATTCATCCTACCGTGGATAAATCTAAGAGAAATAACATGCTGTGGCACTAGACAAGCAAAACAGCTTAGTACACTTCAAGAAAGCACTAAGCAGAAACACATTTTCAACCCAACTCTTACATGAAAAACTTGACACCGTTTCACCAGCTAAGTCTTTTAACACAGAAGATTAGTATTACCAAGCTCTTTGTCTGCATGTGTGCATGGGGGATGGTAGTTAAACAAGCTAAGAAAGCTTTTTTTGTTGACTTAAAGATCTCACAGGAGCTGGTCATTCCACCTACCACAAAATACAGTGATTCCACAGAGAAAAATCCCATTTCCTCAGCGGGCCAGCCCTATCTAGAGTATCCAGAAAACTGTCAGATTGAATCATTCCTGAACAACCTGAAGGTCTTAATTTCCAGTGCAGCTGTGTTTTTTTTCCACCAAGATCAACAATCTTTACTCGGGATCATATGGTAACTTGGATCCTAAAACTCAGAACCAATTCTCCAACTCTGTGGTTAGATGCCTTGACGTTGGTAATGGGACTTACAAGGCTACGTATGGCATACTTCCAAACAAACGAAGTGTAATCCTGAAGAGCTACTAAACATTTTCAGATGAGATGAAAATTAGGAATTACACTGAGAATAATAAGGAACACTAGGCAGAAAGATGAAAGCTTTAAAGACCAATTATGCTTTTACTAGAGACTTTTAAATGCTGATAGCAAATGTAGCATTTTCAAAGTTTGTCTAACAGATTTGAAATGGTAATTTAAGAAAATGCCTTTTTTTTTTTAAACCATATGGACAAGGTGATTTACCAGGAAAATCCAGTTTAGCTGCTTGCAACATGTGAGTTATGTAGGTCACCAAGGCAAACATTTCTAAAGCACACAGTCTTCAGCATCAAAGGAAGCAATGTAATTTGCAAATAAATCAAGCAACATTAACTGTTGGTGAAGTCTGTGTGTGGCCAGCTGTCCAGTGATAATCAAACCACTTCTTTAAAAGCCTTAAACATCATCTCTGATTGTTTCAGATACACCTACCTTCAGACTTTGAAATACATTGTACCAGAAAACATACAGTTCAATGAAGAAACAGCACAGACTCTTCTTAGGTGAAGACTGTGTACAATTTCTCAGAGTGTGAAAGTAAGATGCTTAAAGTTTAATACCCATACAAACTAGTCTTCCAAAGATAAAATGCATGATATTCTACATACCTATAAAAAACACCCTCGCACCATACAATACGAATGAGCTGATGGCATGAATACTTTTCAGTATCTTGATTCTGGAAGAAGTCACAGAAAGTCCACCTGTACAAAATACAATAAAGGCTTCATTAAGTCCAAAGGTTGTGGGTTTTTTTATGTGCTGGTAATCATTTCTGTACCAAGAACAGATGCATACACACCTATTCAAAGGAAAAGAGGCTGCACGTATTCAAAGTCCTCCAATTCCTTAGTAATCTACTTTAGTTATCAAATTAGTTTTCTCAAACATGCAAAGGTTTTTTTGACTTTCAGTGGTGCTGACAGAGAACATACGCCACTGGCCCACTTCAGAAGTATTATCTTCTCAAAAAAGAAAAAAACCCACAAACCAACCCAAAACCTGTATTCTTTTTTCAGTATTTTCTTTTCATTTGCACGTTTCTACAGCATGTCAGAAAATAAAATGTATTTTCCCCTGGACTAATTACTATATATTCCTTACAGCAGGATACAGAGTGTTGGTTTCACAAATTACATGTTTCAACAAGCCCCTAAAAAACCCCAGTATGATAGTATCTTCATACCTAAAATCCAGTTATTTTGCTGGAGGTCGAAGTTCCAAACTGCAGAATTGTAAAACACATGTTAACGACTACAAAATAAACAGCTTAAATTACCTGTGTAAATGTGGTGACCTGCAGCTGAGTGGCAAAGCTGCAGGTAGATGAGAAACTGTTGCATGTGCTTCATGGTCTATTAAAACATGAGCTTCTACACATGGATGGTTGTTTTTCTCACTCATTTTCACTGCACTCTTAACAGTGTGTAAGTTATAACACATTAGCGCCAGGGACAAAGGGTATTTCCATTCTTCTGGGTAGGAGGCAACAGACCAACGCTGTGTAACCCATGTGTATTCAGATGAACAAGTACTGTAGATCAAAGGTACTCCCTTTACATCTTTTTGGTCTTTTGGTTTGGTTGGTTCCCCGTATTTGCCATCAGCGCAAAGATGTTCACTCTTCTCTATTCTAGTTTGTTTCAACGGTATTTCTGCCACAGACGTTTTACCTGATTTTGCACACTGTTCTCCAGCTTCACAGTTACTCTTTTTTTGAGAGGAGTGTAAGGATGCTGCAGAGGACTGGCTGACTTTGCACAAGAACTCCACTGTAAATTCTTGCTGCAATTCTGGCAGGTTAAGGTGAGCATAACCATCTACTGATGAAATCCGCACAATGCCGTTGTCTACACATCTTGTCAGATCAGCTGTAGCAGGGTCAGGCCATCTAATTTCTAAGATATCACTGAGAAGAATCTAATACAAGAAAGAAGATTGGAATGTGAGGCAAGATAAAAATTTCCTGCTTCCCAGAAATTACAATGAATTCAGAAATTATATGAATTCAGCCCTTCTGCAAGGGCCATGAAACTTCATTCTGCATTTATTTGCAAACACAAACTCAAGAGGAAGCAAAATACCTAAACTTTCTAACTCTTCCTGCCCTGATTAAAAAAAACCCAACCAAACAAGGCCAAGCAACAGGACAAGGCACTTGCTGTGGCTCGGAAAATGATTCCTCAGCATCCTGAAGCACACAGTCACAGTGGAAACTTTTCAGTTCAAAACTGTCTAGAAATCCAGGCATCTTCCAGAAGAGTAAGATCCTGGTCTAGGGGATTAGAGTAGAGAGTAACCCATTAGCGCTAACAAGAGAGCATCAGCTCTGTGCTGCTGTCTTGCAATCAATGTACAGCATGACTGTTAAGGACAAAATAATGCTAAGTATGTAGTGATACTGACGGTATTTTCAGCAACCAAACATTAGTATGAGGCACATTACTAATGAAGCGTCCCTCTAAAAGTTTTAAAACTTGACTGATTAATCAGTTGTCTGAAGACTTCCACCACAGTGTGCACACACTGCATGCATTCCGTGGGAATGCTAGAGGGATGCTGATGAGGAGCAAAGCTCCTAGAAACAGCAAATGGAGTCTCTGGATGGACGTTCAGTGTGACCTGGAACATCTGTTCCCACAGAGTGACACTCTGGACCAGTCGTCTCGCAGGCCCCCATAACAGATTCAAACAGGGGCTTCAGTGGGGAAACTGTGGGATTCTGACACTGAGAGCCCCTCAGAAAACACCGATCCATTTCACTGAGTCTTCCCTGAACGACTTGAAGTGCAGAAATTTGATGGTATGTAAAGCAGCTCACTCTACTGTATGTACAAAATCCTAGGTTTTAGTCTTACCAAGAGTAAACAGACTCTTTGCTGTTCAGCTACAAAGAGTTCCTATAAATAGAGGAGTTAAGTAAGTAGTAAGTAGCAATTAAATTAAAAAATAAGCAACAGAATGGAGATTTTAAATGGCAGTTTTCTAATGGACTGCTGCATCAGCCACACCGTACCCTGCAGGTCTTCAAGGCCTGTACTTACACAGGAGCCAGACAGATGTAAAGCTTTGCAGGCCCACTACTAGTGAAGACGACTAGCCAGGCTACTAGGGAAGTTTACAAAACCAGTGCGTGTGTTAACTCTCACCTTTTTCCTTTCTGGAGGTATCACGCGTGAAGGTAAGTACGGGCGGGGAGAAAACTTGTTCCGGAAATCTAGAGCTCGCAGCAGCTGTTCCTTTCGAAGTGTGAAGAAAAACGACACAACCCTGTTACACCAGTTTTTCTATGCAGCGGTAAAATTTTAAGCAGATTTCAAACCCTTCTTTTTTGGAGCAGAGGCCAAGAACCGCCCCTCCACTTCGCACAGATGAACAACGACGTCGCTCTCGCTGCAGCACCGAATGCGCGGGTCTCGGCTGCGCCGCCCCCTCCCCCGGGC
>NW_009694747.1:0-4456 GCF_000703405.1 Apaloderma vittatum
CCCCTCCGCCAAGCGGAGTCACGGGGAAATCTCGTCGTACTTGAGCTGCTTTTGGCACAGCACGGTCGGAAGCGTGCGTCAGAGCTAGCGGACCCAGCAGTTGTCCACAGGGTAGATTAGGAAAGGCTTCCTGAAGATTTGGCTACGTTTGTCCTCTCAAATTTGCCGAATTCCTATGTGGTCATCTGCATGCTCCCACTAGGAGTCTGCTTTCAAGCCTTTTGCACGGAAAAGGTATTTTAAGAGTCAGTAACATAAGCTTCACGTCTAGTAGCTGTTCTTTCTTTCTTTAGCAAGTAACCGCGGCTACCGCAAGTTGGTGGGTGATGGGGTCAGGTCAGTGATCTCTCCATTCCGCTGCAGAATGCTGTCACCCCTGGGAAAGTGTGTGCCAAGGCGCTGGTGGTGGGCCAGGGCGTGCCTGCATGGCCCTGAGATGGCAGCAGGATCTGATTCCCTAAGAATCCAGGTCAGTATTGTTAACGTGTGTTTAGTTTATTGAGGCATAAGGTAAAAAGAATGGAGATACAGCACTGTTCCTCCCCCAACAACATTTCATCTTAGCCACTGTACTTGCACCATGATGGTTATGCAATAGGCATTTCTGATAACTTCACTTTGTTTTACCCAGCACAGATCATGGTCAAGTAGAGTTGTTCTAGCTGAGGGGATGACCTGATCACTTCCTTCAGTCACAGGCAAACAGCTTCCCCACACTCTTCCCTATAAGTATTTTGGTGTCATAAATGTAAAGTCACTTGATGTGTAAAAGTCCGAGATAAAAGTACATAATTATTAGTTAGCCAGTGATGCAAATAAGCCATAGCAATAACAAAACCACATACTTACTGAAAGACCTTTTACTTAAATGGTCAAAAAGATGATACTCTATCCTCCAGTCATGCTAGATGTTGAACAGGAGCATTTCCATGTACAATAAAATACAGTACATGCAATATCGGTCTTAGCCACATCATGGAATTTCCTGATTGTTGCTTTGATGTAGAGCATAGACAGAACAATTTCCCAGTAAGGGTTTCCATGGAAGAGAGAGAAATTCTCTCCGTCTCTGAAACAGAGATTTCTCAGTAATATTTTGATGGATATATTGCAGTGGGTATCAGATAGAGGGATATACTGAGTGATGCATTTCGTCACAAAATTGTTTCTGAATTGCCAGTAGCAGCTATGTAACTTGACATATGTTTATTTTATTGAGTAGAATGTAGAACTAGCTATAAAAATACAACATTGGACTACTACAGTTGCAAGAAAAAATATGTGAAACATTTGGTATTTCACAGTTTTCTGCATTAATTTGTCGTAAAATGTGATCTAACCGTCATCTAAGTCAAGAGTATTGACTCTGATAATGTGCCTAAAATAATAACACAAAAATAATCCGGATCCTCCATGTCTATATTGAACACACTCATTCAACATTCAGAATGCTAGTGGAAAAAGTAAATGAATGCCTGAGTTGACCGCAGAACAGCTAATCGGAGTCAGGTTAACCTGGAATCTTGTTAAGAAAATTGCTTTGGAGGAGTGGACTAGAGCTATGTTGAGTGATAAAAACCACTCAAACTTCTTGAGTTTGACTGAGATCCACAGTACATGAAATCCTAAGACTGGCCCTAATTTCTGTGGGAGGGAAAATGAAGTGGTGCCGTACACATCGCTCTCTGTGCTTAACTGAAGGCAAGCACCTTGTCTTCAGCTCAGTGATATTAATTTTGTTTTAATTACTTAGACTGTTAGGTGCACTTTTGTAAGACTTTAAATGCTACTGTAACGAGCATGAGAAAACCTGCATAATAATACTTTAACTTAAATATATAGAAACATTTGTGGAAGAATATGTAAGTGGAATTTAGGAAGATAGATATGTCATGTTTAATTGAATCTGCAGGAGCAGCAGCATGACTCACACACAGTTGTGGTAGACCACTGGGCCTAGGTGGCTGCTCTGTGAAGAATACTGAAAACATCCTCCATCTTCTATGAATATTATTTTCTTCGGTAAAAAGATTACTGCACAATAAGTATATTTTTTCTTAGAATAAGTCACAATATTGCAATTTACTTACTGTAGTAAAAAAAAATTCCATTGAGTATACATTGGTCTCTACTGTATTTCATTCTGCAATGGAATTTATACCGAAAAGTTCTTAAACAGTTGTAGCTTACTCTGGAAGAATATATTTCAAAAAACCCCTCACTCTTCATTCTTGTTTTCAATCTAACCATCCAAAAGTAAATTTTCTATGGATCAGCAAACACAAAATCAAGCAAAATATCACCAGAGCAACAACTGCAAAAACTGTCGATGTCTCCAAAGCTCCAATAAGCCATACCCTCTTCAACAAATTTATCAGTCGTTCCAAAAGGTCACAGATTTCATCGAGTCAAACAAATGCTGCCATGGGAAGTGTACTTCCCAGGTTGCATTGGCACAATTGTGCATGATGATATTCTTATGAAAAAATCAGGGCACTGACCTGTTGGAGGAAAGTAATAGCACTCTTTTAGATAGGAAAAGAGGCAGAGGCTTGCTGATTTTTCATTTGGGTCACTTCTGGAATCCATTTGAAAAGAGTGACACCCCAGAGCATTGTGGCCTTATAATTGTGGGCGTATGGTGCTGTGAGACAGCAGGCAGGGAGTAGTGCCAGAAGATCTTCAGCGAAGAAGAAGTGTAGAACCTGAGCCTGACAGAAGCGTCAGTGAAACTGTGTCAGAAGTTCCACTACCCAAGGAGGTTGAAGGTGGTATTCTGCTTAAATTGTTCGTTAAAAGTTGAAGGTTGAAACAATAAATGTATGAAAGTGCTGCCTAAATAACATTCAGTTTTATGGTCTGCAATACTAAGTTGAAATCTCACATTTTGATCTCCAGGTCATTTACCACTGCATATTTAATTTCTTAATGCTCATACCCAGTCTTGAATCAGGAGTAATAAACTATTGTTTAAGGAGATAGTTTTTCTTTTCCATGTAATGATCTACCTTGAGTCTCTCCTCCCATTGATACTAGTGTGCACACCGCCAAGTTTTACCTGGCTGCCTCCATATACTGTATTGTTCAGGCAGACTTTGTCACAACTTTTTTCGTGTTATCTGTTTAAAACAGTTTTTATTGACAATAAAGTACTAAAGTACCATATACGTTTTGCAACTTTTGCGTTTTCTTCTTTTTTTGTGCTGGATCTGCAGCACTATGACCTGATTGGCATCACAGAGACATGGAGAAATGACTCCTGCAATTGATGTGTTGGACTAGAAGGGTATAAACTGTTCAGGAAGGACAGGCAGGGGAAACGAGAAGGGGGTGTTGTCAATGAATGGCTAGAATGCATGGAGCTCCACCTGGCAAGTGATGATGAAAGAACTGAGTGCCTGTGGACCAGAGTGAAAGGAAAGGTAGGAGACTTTACAGTGGGGTTGTGCTACAGACCACCCAACCAGGAGGACCAAGTGGACGAGGCCCTTCATAAGCAGATAGGAGTTCTGCTCATTCACAAACCCTGGTCCTCATGGGGGATTTTAAACACCTCAACATCAGTTGGAAAAAAACACAGCAGGGAACAAGCAATCCAGGAGATTCCTGGAAGGCACTGATGATGACTTCCTTCTTCAAGTGATAGAGGAACCAACAAGGAGAGGTGCCATGTTGGACCTTGTTCTCATCAATAGGGGAGGGATGGTGGGTAATGTTAAACGTGTGAATAGCCTTGGCTGCAGTGACCATGAGATGGTGGATTTTGAGATCCTAAGGGCAGCTAAGAGGGGGAAGCTCAGCAAGCTTGAAACCCTTGATTTCAGCAGAGCTGACTTTCACCTCTTCAGGAACCTCCTTGGTAGTGTGCCGTGGGATAAAGCCCTGGAGGGATTGGGAGACCAGGAAGGCTGGTTGACTTTCAAGGGTCATCTCCTCCAAGCTCAAAGGCATTGCATCCCTAGAAGGAAGAAATCAGGCAAAACCACCAGGAGACCTATATGGATAAACAAAGAACTGGCGAAAATCAAATACAAAAGGGGAACACACAAAGTGTGGGAGCAGGGAGTGGTAACCTGGGATGATTACAAGGAAGTTGCTTGTGTAATCAGAGACCAGCTTAGAAAAGCTAAGGCCCTGGCAGAGTCAAATCTGGCCAGCAATATTAGAAATAACAGAAGAGAATTTTACAGGTACATAAGAGGAAAAAGGAAAACGAGAAAGAACATGGGGCTTCTCCAGAAGGATACAGGTGACCTGGTTTCTGAGGACATGGAGAAGGCTGAAATATTTAACAACTTTTTTGCCTCAGTCTTCACTGGCAACCACTCGAACCACATCACCCAAATCACAGAGGGTGTTGGCTGGGTCTGGGAGAGAGAAGAACCACCCAGGGTAGGAGCAGATCAGGTCTGTGAAAACCTAGATAACCTGAAGGTGCACCAGTCCATGGGACCTG
>NW_009694748.1:0-6050 GCF_000703405.1 Apaloderma vittatum
TTTTAAAAAATTTAAAATAAAAGGGGGAATAGGGGTAACAACCCACAAGTCCAGAACAAAAAACTTAACCATGGGAGAGGGGTATGGGATGAAGAAGAAAGATGATGATAAACAGGCAGAAAAGACTTAAATAGGAATTTCATCAACAGTGACCTGGTTTTATTTGCCGCTGTTGTGCCATGTATAGAGGAGCCAATTTAATTTTCAAGTTCAGTTTCATCTGTTAAATTTACTTGCAATTTACATAATATATTTTAGAGCACAGCATTAGGTGGAGGGTTTTTTCCCCTCAAATGTCAGGCCTGTCACGTAACCTGACTACCTTCTACAGCATTCTTTGTGGAATCAAAAGCTAAGACAACTTCCTTTCCAATTAGTATTCTTCTTGGCTTTGATCAACATTTTTGTGTCCTTTGGAACCTGGAAACCAGGGCAAAGGAGAAAAAGTCAACAGAAACAAAAAAAAACCCCACACAAGAAAGTCATATCTTACATTGTTTTCCTCCCAGCAAAAGGCAGAAGGGCAATATGTACTAATGGACACATACAACTAATTGAATTTCATCTGAATTTGAGAGTTTAATCAACATGCTGAACACTTCATCTGGCACATTTTTGAGGCATCTTCCCCTTCAAAAGTACTGTTTAAAAATTAAACCCTTCCAATACTAAATTATTTCAACAGAGAGTAAGGAAACATTAAACAGCAGTTATGGAAAACAATGTTGATAAATATTCAGGCAAAAAAAAGCTCTCTGAAATAATCTGCTAACAGTTTCTACGGTCAATTAACTATAGTTTGCAAGTCATCAAGTAGCCTTCCCTACAGAAAAAGAAAACAGTAATGACAGTTGAATAAGCAGGAACCTTAACAAGCTCTTCAGATTCTTCTACAGACAACAATAAAGGTGTCAGGAAAGCTCAGTACATGAGATAACACACTCACTTTTCCTCATCGGCTTCACAATTCATCCCTTAATGCTGAAATGATGATAATTAAGATATTTGTTCTCTAGGACAAACTGGAAAAAAAGCAAAAATTCTGAGTCACCAGAAGAGAAGTAAGTTTGAGACAAGTCTTGTGTCTGAAGGAGGACATACAATTGTGATAGTCTTTACCTCCAGAAGTTCTTCTATTTAATCATCAAGGATATTGATTATTTAAAAATACACCTTTGAAATTATACATAAGCTTTATTTAAAGGTCTGTATTATCAACATAACTATGCTCAAGTTCAGTCACATCTACCTCTTCATAATGAAAATACATTCACAAAATCCTTCACAAACTAAAGTGTATGATAAGATTGAAAGCAATCAGCCTTGAATGAAAGATGAATTAACAGCAGTTCTAAAACAGACTCCAGATACAGACTCCATTGTCATACTTTTGTTTAAAGCAAGGAAAAAAAGGCAAAAAAAAGTAGAGAGTGTCTAGGTCAGTAAAGTCATCTATAGTTGACAGATGCACTTATAGACATTAGAGAAGAAAGAAAATAGGCAGAATATAATACCCACTTATGAGATTGTCTGTGTTACACAAAGAAAAAGGCCTCAAGGTCTCAAGGCAGTAACTTTATCTTGTTGAGAGCTGAAGGTTTTCTATTTTTGGATATGCATGTCAAGGACACATTTAACCCTAGAAGTGCAGCTTGATGCATCATCACAATATTCATTCCTAGACATCGGTAAAATTATAAATATTCCTTCTACCAAATAGATCTTCTGAGAACAGTCCCCACTACTAATAACTACAATCTCTGGGTGAGGAACTAGGAGGTAAAGGAGAGGAAAGAACTGATGTCCCAGACCATGTTAATGATTGTTAGCAGTTGTGTGGCGACTTCCAAGTAGGCAGGTCACGAATCACAGAATGTCAGGGGTTGGAAGGGTCCTCCGGAGATCATCTAGTCCAACCTTGCTGTCAGAGCAGGTTCACCTAGAGCAGGTTGCACATTGAGGTTCTGAATGTCTCCAGAGACAGAGACTCCACCACCTTTCTGGGCAGCCTGGGATGCAATGTTTGTGTTGTAAGACATGGCCAATTTCACAGCTTCCTAGAACCCCAACTGGTGGCCTTGCTCTCTCTCCCCAAGAGCCCAGGCGGCACGCTCTAGTTGCTTCTACTGTTGCAGCTCATCAGGTTGGAAGGAGAAAGGTCACATCTGTGAGTCACCCTGGGACATAAGATCAGCACAGTCACCTCCCGAAAATCCTGTTGCCTAAGCAGAAGCCCTAAGCCGATTCTGCTGGTGATTCCATCTGCATCAGGCAGGCACAGGGACCACGATCAGCATCTCCCACTTTAGGTGACAGTTTGCAAAGCAAGGCTGAATACTACATCAGTCTTAACTGGCCACAGCTAACCCTTTGGCTCTAGTGAACTCTTTACTCTCAAAAACGGGGTAGCAGAAGATTAAATGTACAGGCTCTAGGAGCAGCTAGATCAGTTTGTCAGGTGCAGACTGACGTGGTGGGCAGAAGACAGCTATGTGTTGGTCCGTAGGGTCTCACATTGCTGGCAGACCAAAGATGACAGCTGCTATACTTAAAGAAGAGGAAAAAATGACAAGTTTGCATAAACAGGAGATGGTTCAAGAGCTAAAATAAGTAAAACGCCTAAAACCAGAAGGTAATCTCTTTTCTCTTTTTAAACTGTGGGTTCGTTGAAAAAACTGGATTCACGTTCCACAATCTCTCAAAGGGAAAGTACTTGTGGTGTTTGATGTCACTATCACCAATGGCATTTATCTTTTCCAAGTGCCAAAGGCCTCAGCTAGCTGCACATTAACATCGACACTCCCAAACTCAAAGAAACACGTTGTTTTACTTCTTCCTCCCTCTCCCTGCTCTCCCACTGCAAACTTAGAACACTTCTTTCAGTTTAAGAGTCTGTCATATTTGGCTATCATTCTTAGTTTTGAACTAACCCTGCAAATGCCCAGGGTGGTTAATGACAATATAAAAGCATCCCACCAACATAACTAGAAGGACAAAAGTACTACAAGTAGGACACAGGCACTTAAAGACATCCCCAGGCTGAAACATTATATCAAAGTTTCACTTAATGGCATCACAGCCAAGCAAACCTCATGCTACTTACAAAGCAGTTGGTCCAAAAGAATTAAAAAGAGAAAGAGAAGAATTGTCTCTCATTAAACACGACATTCTTTTTACCTTCTGCTTGCCCCACTGATAATACACAGCATCATAGAAAATGTCTGCTTTAACAGTTGGGAGTTGTTTCTCTGCTCCCTGCAGAGGCACATCAGCTACACAGAAATCTGCAGCTGACTGTGGAACACAGATAAAAGAGCAACACTAATGACTGAAGTCCATACTCAGAAACGGCTAAAAAGAACTAGTATTTGCAAAGTGTGAAATGAAAGCATACTGAAAAGCCTCCTTGAGTTCAGAGTTCATTATTGTCGGCATTTCTGCAGCGCCTAGAGGCCCCAAATGAGAGAAGATATTCCTCAGAGCTAAACACCACACACACTCCAGTCCCCATCCACCAAATGCTTCCAGCTGAAAGCAGAGGCCTGACACAGACAAAGCACCAGGGGAGGCCTTCACCACCACCCACCACGGCAAACAGCTGGAGAACATGTCCCATGGAGAGGAACAGGAGGAGGCCACAAACGTGCTGCTCTGTTTGTTAGTCCCAGGCAGCCTGACCAGGTTTTTTTCCAGTTTTCAGGGACACATTGCAGAGCTTTTGGACAATCAACTTTATATACATACATACATATGCAAAAGACAAAATTTTGGTAGCAAATTTATTCCAAATTTCAGTTTTCTACTGACATAATAGTTTTAATTAGTCTTAATTATCATCATTCTTCTACAGCTGGAAAAACTGAGCCACAGAGCAAGACCTTCACTTCCAGTGAAAAGCAACAGGCTTCTAAAGTCCAAGATCAATTATAAGCAAAAAAAAAAAAAAAAAGTAACACACACGCCCCCCAGTAATTTTCTTTTAATCCAAAAGACAGAGTTGCTTTTCAGATTAAGAAGTATTTGCTTGCCAGAAGATCATCTTGAACATAGCCATATACGTGGGACTAGTCTATCCCAAGAGTTCCAAGCATGATTTCTGAGGTAAATGCAACTTCTGAAATGGAATATCCTAACACAAGGTTTCACTTCCATCAGACATTAATAACAATTTCAACATCAAACACAGAGGTTGGTTCACTAGGAGGGCTGAGGACAGACCTTAGCTTGAGATCCAAAAACCTAAACTCGAGTGTCAGTGTCAGCTCCCTCCAGATGGGTTCTGATTCCTCTCTACGCTCCTCTGAGCACACTGACTGTGTCTCCACCAAGGGTAAGAGGAGTTTTGGCTTACACATAAATTAAGTTGCTCTCATCAGCAAGCTCAATTCCATTGATGGTAACTGAGGGGAAGACAGACTCCACTCTGCTCCAGGCCACCCTTTTCCAGACTCTCCTAATGAAATCCCTTCCTTCCTTAGCGCACCTCTGCACTGAGGGAGAGCTCAGCAGGTTGATAATACAAGAAATACCCTTCAGGCATTATCAAGGCTATTAGAGCCCCACATTCCTTTAGTGACTGTGACATATTTCACTCCCGGTGATCAGCAATTATGTTATTTTTCAAAGTGGAAAATAAAGAAGTTCACTAGTAGAGAGGAAGGTGGACTATAACAACTGCTAATCAGTTTTGTCAGAAGTCCAACAAACACATGCAGCAAATTAATGAAATTCTTGTTATAAGTCAGATGAGATGCACTATTTGCAGAACCTGCAGTGCCAGCAGTGGAGCATTAAACTGCTTTCCCATTTTAAATGCTAAATTGATTCTATAATACATTTTGTAATTTCTCTAATCACTATGCTATTATTTTCTTTACTGGGCAATTCTATGCTATTCCTTCGCCATCAAGGCAGCTGTGTCATTAAAATTCTGCTTTATTTTTGACGCAATCTCTATGAAGCCCTTAAAGTAACTTCAAAAGTGAAAGCAAAGGGTTTGGATGGCTTTGTGGAGCAACATCACAATGAGACAAACAGCAGAACTGGCACTATAAGCGCATTATGCATCCACACGCTGTATGGAATTGCTTTTTCCTTTAAAAGCCGCGCTATATTTTATCTATATTTCTTTTTCCCAGAAGAGAAGTTCTTTTAAAGAAAGTGTCTGTGTCTAAATATGTCTGTAGCACTAGATAACTCACTTATTTCTAGGGTACTACCACAGTGTTTTATTGCTTATGTTTGCTAATACGTACTGCAATTGCTGCTCCTTTTCACACTAGTGTAATGGGAAAGAACACAAATTTCACATTGATAGCTTTCACAAGACAACAGGAGCCAGATCAGACGACATTTCCCTCCTTATGCTCCTTCGGCTGCCTCTCTCCAACCATCTGCTCTTGCCTGCCCTATATGCAGGCAGCATCCGCTCCCTGCAGCAGAAACCCCCCCTCTGCTGTGTATTTGTGCAGCCCCCAGCGCAGCGCCGGGCCAGGGGCTGCATCATTCCCACGGCCCAACTCCATGCCGTCCTTCACACACACGCACTGTGAGCACACAACCGCTGAAAAGGTTTTTGGTGAAAGTCCAACTGCAAAAAGCCTGGCAAACAGAAATTCCTCTTCCTCTTACCACCTGATGGACTGAAGTCAGCGAGAGAGCATGTTTGTGCAGATGAATTTCATAAAGTGTCCCTTTAAATAGTTTGGAAGGTGCATCAATAGTGGCCTTTGTGAGTAAACTTCATCTGTTCTACTTATACCCATCTAAACAGCTACATATTAGTCTGAGCTAATTATTTTAACACCCTGTGGAGAGACAGAAGAGAAGCAACAGGAAAAAATCCCACCATGTGTTGGAGGGGTAAAGGAGAACTAAGTGAAAAATGGTCCTATGCAGGTCTCCTTAGTGACCTGGGCAAAGAGCACAACAAACTTTGGCCAGCTCTCCCACTCATTCTGATATTTCAGAATTCCAAGGCATGTAGTCAGGGCAAACAGGAGAAGCCAGATCTTTTAGGTAGAATCACAGAATCACAGAATGTTAAGGGT
>NW_009694749.1:0-7784 GCF_000703405.1 Apaloderma vittatum
CCAAGGCTACCCACAAGTGTAGCATTTCCCAGCAGCCCTTGCCTATGGATGAGAACGAGGTCCAACATGGCATCTCTCCTCGTTGATTCCTCTATCACTTGGAGAAGGAAGTTGTCATCGATGCATTCCAGGAATCTCCTGGATTGCTTAGTCCTTGCCATGTTGTTCTTCCAACTGATGTTTGGGTGATTAAAATCCCCCATGAGGACCATGGCTTGTGATTCAGCAGCAACTCCTATCTGCCTATGAAGGGCCTCGTCCACTTAGTCCTCCTGGTTGGGTGGTCTGTAGCACACCCCCACTGTAAAGTCTCCTACCCTTCCTTTGACCCTGGTCCACAGGCACTCGGTTCTTTCATCACCACTTGCCACGTGTAGCTCCATGCATTCTAGCCTTTTATGGACATAGAGGGCAATATCCCCTCCTCGTTTCCCCTGCCTGTCCTTCCTGAACAGTTTATACCCCTCTAGTCCAACACACCAATCACAGGAGTTGTTCCACCATGTCTCTGTGATGCCGATCAGGTCGTAGTGCTGCAGACTCACAAGCACATCTAGCTCTTCATGTTTATTACCCAAGCTGCAGGCATTCATATAAAGGCATTTGAGCCAGGCCTCTGATAAGGTACCAGGACCCCCCAACAAAGTACTATTGCACTACATCTTTGCCAGTGACTCTGCTTCTGATGTTGCTACATGTATCACAGAGATGTTTTCATTTGATGTGATTGTTACCCCTTCCCCCTTCATATTTAGTTTAAAGCACGTTCTATGAGCATTGCCAACCCATGACTGAAGATCGTTTTTCCCCATGGCGTCATTTGAACTCCATCCGGTTTTAGTAGATCAGGTGCCATACCATAATTTCTTTCCTTTCATCCATTTCTCTTCTCCACCCTCGTTCCTCACAGCTTTTAGCTACAAATCCATCAAATGTCCTACTTCTTTTAAAATATCAGATGCTTACTAGATCTAGTTCTTGGATGACATCTTGTATGGGATTCGATAAACATTGGTGCCAGTTGAGATGCCCTGGTGTCATTTGAATTGAATTTTCAGTGGCAGGTAGAAGCTATGCAAGACAACGCACAGAGCCTCAGACAGCACCAAATCCTTTCTTTAAGCCATCGAATCCAACCTCTCCACTTCAGTCATCTAAGAATATGGGCTGGAATCCAGCCTGAGGTTAAGGTGGGACTAAAATTTGGCATTTGGAGGCAGGGTTCTAGGTGACTGCCAGATGTTCTTACTTCCTTTCCAGTCATTGGGCTTGACTTAGCCGCCAAACTACCATCTCCTTGAGCCATGACAGGCACTTTGAGGTGTAAACTTGGCCCCTCCATTTGCTGATCCAATGGGTACATATCTCCTGTAGGTCCTGCAGCATTAATTTGATGCCCCTGTGCAGCTGTAAAGGATGTCACAGCACATTTCAAGTGGTACTTGGCAGGTATATACATGGGCAGCTGAGCTGGGTTCCAAGCTGGCCTTTTGGTGGCATCCCTGGAGACAGGGAGGCTAGATTAAAATTATCTCTAAGGTCCATTCCAGCCTAGGCCGCTCTATGATTCTATGAAATGCGGTCAGATAATTTTGTTGTTTCAAACTCAATCCCACTGTTCGGGCCTGTATGAAATAAACATGCTTCTCCTAGAGTCATAAGGGAAAACCAAGCCCTTCCAGAAAAGGGTTTGTGCTGAAAAATTCCCTTCAGAGCATTAGAATTACTTCCCACTTTGAGGAGGACCCAGTTCTGAGGCAGCCTGCTGGTCCCACACTGGACCTGACAGCCCCCATGGGTGTCTCAGGGGTCACAAGGGCTCGTGGATCTACACCCCTCTGCCTGGGCAGATGAGTCGGGGGGTACTCCCTGTCTAATGATGAGCAGGTAGCAAGAGATGCACACATAAGTATGTAATTTTAGTCCCACAAAACCACTTTAAAATTTCACGTATGTACCATTCAAGATGAAGTCTCCAAGTTCTGCTATGTTTTACCAGTGAGGGGCCATAGCTATAATTTTTCATTAGAGGGTGATTTTTGGGGATAAACACATTAAAGATTGTGACATTAGCCATAATGTATATGTTATAATTATCATAGTTATTGACTGAGTCCAAATTAATTTCCTTTAGAGACTCAGATTATGAGAGTACCCTTCCAATCTTCATATGGTTCAAACTGAAAAAATTATGAAAAAAAGAAAAAAGACAGGAAAGGAACACTAGCATTCAGATAATCTGATATTATTACACTGCAGCAAAACTGTTTCTTGCTCATTTTAGTGGCATCCACCAGTTCAAGAGTTAATATATTTCCTGGTCATTTCAGAAATTCTCATTAACCATCATGAAGCTATTTTAAAATATGCTATATGGTTGTATAAATTACTATGTTCTCATAACTGAGTCTTATACCTGTATCCTGGTGATATAAGGCACTCATATTAGGTATGATGTGGGAGTCACAAGTAAATTCTAAAAGCAATGTTGTGTCAGTGTAAAGGCCTCTTTCCCCAAAGGGAAAGTCCTGCCTATATTTAGTATTATCTGGAGATATCTGCAAATGTCATACACAGACCTTTTGTTTTCACTTGACCACTACAAGCTGCATACAAGGTAAATATTTAGCTAACCGCTTTTCCACTTTTATGAATCCAAACCATTTCCTGCCCAAAGCCCACCTTGCAGTCTCTGCAAATATTTCCCTGTCTGACTGTGCAAAGAGCTTTAACTGACTGCAGTTTAATAACTTTTTACTCACCTCTTTCAAAACATAAAGGTCATTAGCGTACTCTTTCTTCTTTTCCCTCCTGAGATACAAATTATTCTGAGGACAGATTCAAAAGAATAACCAAAAGAATAACATGACTTAGGGTTCTAATATTTAGCTGAAGCTACTAAACCCTTTTTGTCCCTCCTATCCCAAAATTTTAGATATAGAGCAGATTCTGCCCAGCAGCTGGTGAACTCTGCTGTCATTCTCTAAAATCTAGAGCACCACAGGAAAAATCAGTCTGTAAGGGATCTCAGGAGGTCTGTAGTCTGATATCTTACTCAGAGTTGGGTCAGCTGTTAGGTCAAAGTTGTCCAAGGCTTTATCCAGTGGGATCTTGAAAACCTTCAAAGACGGAATTAGCAAAACATTTTGGACAACCTAGTCTAGTGCCTGACTGTCCTTATGGGGAAAAGGTTTTCTTTCATATACAGTTTGAACCTTTAATTTCAGCTTCTGCCCATTGTCTCATCCTCCCGCCATGATCTGCTTGAAGAGCTCACCTCAATCTTCTTGCTGACCTTCCTGGAGATGCTGAGGAGCTGCTGTTAGATCCTCTTTGAGCCATGTCTGCCCAAGGCTCAACCAGGCCTGGTTCTTCAGCTTTTCCTCACAGAGTGAGTGCTCCAATTCTTCACAATTTTGGCAGCCCTCCACTGAACACACTCCAATTTATTCACGTCTTTTCTGTATCTGGGAGCTCAAAATGGAACGTGATACTGTAGATGTAGTCTAAGGAGTGCTGAATAAAGGGGGATGATAATATCACTCCACCTCCTGCTATTCTTCTGGTCATACAGACCAAGATGCTGTTGGCCCTCTTTTTTGCCAGGGCACATTGCTGGCGTATCTTCACTTCCTTGTCTGCCAAGATACCCAGGGACTTTTCAGCAGATCTGCTCCCCTTAGTCAAGCACTAGCTTGCAATCATCCTTCTCAGATGCAGGACCTTGCATTTGTCCTTGCTGAGTTTCATAATGTTATTATCTGCCCATTCCTACAGATTGTCTGGGTGCCTCTGAAAGGCAGCTCTGCCCTTGAGTGTGTCAACTGATCCCTCTAGTTTGGTGTTGTCTGCAGTCTTGGTAGTGTACACTTCATTGCCTCCTCCAACTCAGTGATAAATTTGTTAAATGGGACAGGTCCCAAAGTAAAACCCTGCAGTACTCTACTTGTTACTGACTCAGCTAGTAGCTTCTCAGACCAATCATCCAACCAGTTCCTTACACATCTAATTGCCGATTCATTCGGAATGAAATATCTTATGTTGTATACAAGAGTATTATAAGAGACAATGTCTAAAGCTAAGGTAAAAATAAATAACATTGCCTGTGTTCCCCTTGTCCAGGAGTCCTGCAGGCCCACATTTTCCTTGTTCATTTTTTTACCACTAACACAATGATAGAAATTCTTCCTTTTACCTTTGATGACCACTGAGACTTTGATCTCTGGTTCAACTTTGGCTTTTCTGGCACTTTTTCCTACATGGGCAGCCAATGTTCCTAAACTCATCCTCAGCAGCCTGTTCTGCTTTCACCTCCGTTTTGCACTAAAGGTTGCGTCATGAGTTCTCTACCGAACCAAAGCCGTGTCTTCCTCATGGACAGTTCCTGCACACGGCACTTGCTATCTTTAAGACCTTGCAGATTTTCTGAGACCCTTTACCCTTCAGAGCTGCCTCCCATGCGCTCCCACCTATCAGTTTTCCGAATAAGCTGAAATCTGCTCTCTTGCTCTCCAGGGTCCGTAGTCTCTCCTTCCTTCTCATGCTGCTTCTCATTCTCTTCATGCTGTTGGCCTTCACTGTTTCACAGCCACTAAAGAGAGGGCTTTCATAGATTACCATGTCTCCAGTTGATATTTCCTTATTAATGACTAGCAGAGACAAATAAGTGGCACCTCTTTGGCCCATTCAGTCCCATTCAGCATCAAGAATTTATTCTCAGTCACTGCCTGGAAATCTTGCTGGTTGTCCTCATCCTGTGATGTTTCTCTTTTAGCATATGTCAGGGAGTTAAAACTTCCTATGAGGACCAGGATTTGTGATGCACAGGCTTTCCTGAGTTGGTTAAAAAAGGCTTTACCCACTTCTTTACCCTGATCAAGTTGTCTGCAGCACTACAGCAGTTACAGTTTCCCCCAGGTGAGGATGTTCTTCTCTGGACCATAGGTAAGCAGTTGAACAAGGGCTCAGACGTATGAAGCTCCAAGCTCCACAAATTCCTTTTGAAACAAATTGGTGGTGAAGAACTTCCAGCACTCCCAACAGATTTCAATAGGGAATTTAAGGTGCTCAGCGGCTTACAGGCTCAACCCAGATAAAAGGATAAAGCATTGCATCTGTAGAGAAGTTTCTTGCAAGGGAGTCTTTGCTCTTTTCTTTTTTTTTTTTTGGTACGCTCACCAATTAAAAAGCTCTCCCCTGGGCTACCAGAAGCACTGAAAGTTTTGTAAGCCTGGATCCTTTCAGCAAATGAAGAAATACATAGGGGGCTTGCTCCAGAAAGCCCAATCAATTTCAATGTTAGTGACTCATGAGCCTTTGTTGAATTTAGTGCAAGAACAAACAGTTGTTTCAAGGAAATAAACAGCACACTTGAAAGTACAAGCTTTACATTATTTCCTGGAGGGGTCTGCACATAGATGGTTAAAAAAAAAAGTATGCTCTCAACTCAGTTATCTTTCTTTTTTTTAATCTTTGAAAACATGACAGAACAGTTAAGAGAGTGGTAATGTCAGGACCCAGAGTCTGCAGTGTCTCCCTGACTTGTGCAAGTTCCAAGAATTCACACAACTCTTCATCTAGTCCTCAGCTAAAGCTATCCAATGCCTTCTTTTGATTTCACTGGAACTAACACTAACTAAAGATATATTGGTAAAGACCAGGTCATTCAACAGTAAGGCAGCTGAACAGAATAGTCCCTGAATAGTCACCTTGGCTTTATAATGTAAAGAGGAGATGGTTTTGTAGCCTTTAACAAATTTTACTAGAAAATAAAGCACTCGTAAAAAATGCTACTCCTAGAATAAATATATAAAATCCCACTGAAAATTCTCTTCCTTAGAATAAAAAAAAGAATCTTCCCTTATGCCTTCCAGAATTCAATAAAATATTCATTGATGTTGAAAGGGTGGAAGGGAAAATCTCATCACTTCTATTTGCTCTTTTTCCTTAACTCTTACTTCTCATACTCTTTTCACAAAGATAAAGGTGATTTATACTGATTCTGCTATTTAATTTGAGCTTAAAAAATTTTAGATCACAGTCTCACAATTGGATCCATAGATCCTTTCTATCTAGATATTGTTCCTTCTTACTGCAGGGTGGCTGGATTAGATGACCTTTAAAGGTCCCTTCCAGCCTAATGAATTCCAAGGCAGTTATAACCAAGAACAATATTAGTGTGTGGACCAAATTTGTATTCAGAGTTTACTGAGATAGGATGCATACTTTCTTCTGGAAAGCATTCTTTTCCTTGATTAGACTGACCTTTAATATATGTTTTTCTTTTAAAACAATATTCTTTAATGTTAATTCCATGTTAGATTTAAGTACAGAATAGTACCAAAATGACAGCGGGAAATACATGTTTCAGAAGACTTTAATGGATTAACCTACTGTTTTCCCTCTGAACATTATCTCCAGATATAATTCCCAAGCTAAAAATTTCTGAACTTTTGCAGCTAGCCAACATGTTCACAAAGTAAATGCGCTCTATTTATGCTCCTGTAGTGTCCTTGCAATTCTTCTGATTTTACTCTCAGTCCTTCACCATAAAGCCAGGCAAAAATCTGAATTTACTCCCAGGAAAGCTTGTGGAATTTTCGTGTCGGTTTCCATGATAAATTTATTGAACAACATATGAGAAAACGTGAAAGACAATTATCTGGTTTGGATTTCCAGAAGAATTACTTTTAAAGAAAACCAGATATCAGGAGAATTAATCTATCATAATACCTGGCTTAGTATCTGATGCTTTTCCTCTCTTATAAGATCTTAGCACATTTCAATGTTGTCTGAAGGGGAACGTATTTCTAATGTTATTTTATGGTAAATAGGTTAATATTAAGTTACAATTTATTCCTCTAATACCAGGCATTGTAGAGGATTAAATGTTTACATTTATCCATAAAAACATTCGAAAGCTCCAACAGAATTTATCCTTCAGCAGCAATGGTACAGATATAACTCAGCTATAGCCTCATGGTACAGCCTATTACATTCTGAAGCTGTATTACATGTATTTATAATTCTCTATAAATGTTCATATTGCACTACCATATTTTTGTCATCTCTCTTACACTTACCTGGTGCACACTGTTGACCTTTCCCTCATATTAATGGTATAGCACAATGGTCTCAAGTTCTATCTATTTATAAATTTATCAAGTGTTTTTTTCACTTCCTGGAGACATCAGGAAATATTTACAACTTTATATTAAGTATGAAAAACTGTCTTAATATTCCAAGCAAAGCTAATGTTTGCAGCTTTTCTATTTCTATATATCTTTAAATCTACTTCTTTTATCTGTGAGTTTTCTGTAGATGTTCACAACACTTCCATTAATGTGCCATCTGAGCATTAGCTGTATGAGAATATATCTCTTGTGATCCACTGAGATACTTACAGGAGCATTGTTTTAGGCCCCAGATGGCTGGCAAGTATTTCTGTTTATTACTGATTTAATTTATTGTGTAAGTAAACTGATCTTTCATATTTTTCTTTACTAGGAATAAATTATAAATTAAATTATTTTATTTCATTAAAGATATTTTGATTAAACATTTTTTCAGTGTGAATCTTTCACACAATTCTACTTCCACTTCCTCAGTCTGCATAAACAAGAAGTGAACACTGGGGCAATTTTCCGTAAGTGTTGGGTGAAAACAGGAATTTTACTAAAATTAATATCTGTCCTGCTAAAGGGGCACTAACAATGCTAGATAGAAATTACTGATTGTGTAAGTCATCACAAATTGATCCTCAGGGGTCTGTTCTGGGTCCAGTG
>NW_009694750.1:0-6967 GCF_000703405.1 Apaloderma vittatum
TATATTAAAATAATAATATTGTAGTAACCTCAAAAAAAAATAGGTCATTCATGCAGAATCATATGTGGCAGCAATGGACAAATCTCCTGTGCATATGGCATGTTTCCCTGTGGGGTTGTGGGCTCCTTACAGCATCACCAGAAAAATTATGGATCCAGAAAAAAGAAATAAAATTGCGAGCGAATGACAGCGATATCCATCACCCTTAGCCCGAAAAAGAAGAACTCTTATCCATAAGCTCAGCAATAAGTTGTGACAGTGCCAAGTGTGCCTTTTACCTACTGTAACATATCATAACAGGGACTCATGCCGGGAAGAAGGGGGTCAAACTCAAGCCAGAAAAATTTCAAATTAAACTTCAAGAAACTAGAGAAGAAAGTGTTTAACTCTTAATATCTGGATATGTTCATATCACCCTTGATACCTTATGGTGATGCAAATTATCTGCCATTAGAAAGTGTAACCGGACTTGAAAGCCAGGCCCAGCTCTTTTTGAACTTGAACTCTGAGGCATGATGGTCGTGCAAGTTATTCACGTATAGAGTTAAGATTATCAAGCTTTGTGGAAGTTACATAAAGCATAAACTTTTCGTAGTGAGATAAACAGCTAGGTGCAAACAAATTTAAGCTAAATACAGAAATACAGATGCATTGTTCTTTTACTATACATAGGAGGTCTTACTTGGAACTCTACTTTGGGAGTTTTATTTGAGGTGAGGTTTTTGGTTTGTTTATTTTTTTTTTTGTAATGATGTAAAATTCGCAGAGTTACTCCTGATTTGAACTGGTATAAGATGTCCAGAACTGCCATTTTTAAGACGTAAAATGCAGAGTGGTACTTAGTCTGCTGTGTAACCACGTCAGTTATGGGTACTATGCTGCTTGTTTCACCTGTGAGAATAAATTGGCAAATATAATACCATAATTAGTATTACTACCCGGAGCTTGTCTTTCTGTTTCCAGAGACAGACTCCTGGTCCGAGTGGGTAATTCACAGTTCTTCACAGCAGCCCCAAAGACAGTTTCGCTGTCCTATTTAAGATTTCACTGGACTGTCCAAGTCTGGAAGGGTGATCAATACTACTAGTCAGCCAAGGGACCTTAGGTTGGCACACAGGGGATAGAAAGAGTAAGTCTCTAGACATCAGGGAGGAGGTCACCCAAATAAAATTCAAAATGGTAATTTACAATCACTTCAGACCCTCTCTGAGCTCTCCTTACCATGGCTTGAGGACTGAGCGGACCCGTACCAGATCTTGACATCTCTATGATAAGACACAACCTCTCTTTTGGAAGCTCTAGCTTCAAGAAATACAAGAACTTGAGGACGTTTTCATTTCAATCTTCATTATACAAAATGGTCAAGTATTTATTTTTAATTTCCCTGGAAGGGTGGTACAAACCATATTGATAGGGAGTTATTGGATCATCATGGCTCTCGGGTACTTTTCCAGTTGTCTACTGTTTAGTGCCTTGTATGATGGGCCTTGAGGTTCCTGATCTGATTGTGGATTTTGCCGTTGATTTCAGTAGGAATTGGCCTGGTGCTTAGCCAGTGTGTGCTTCATCTACCTCAGCTGGGAAACTGGAAAACGATGTTGTAGAACCTTACTGATTTGCACGAATGAGATCTCTTCCAGATCCCAGCTGTTTGCACGTTACCAAGGATGAGCACAAAAAGGGGTGGGAGGAGAGAGCAAAAGATAACTATCCACAGGAGCATGGAAGTATTTTAGAGGGAGCCTTGGTTGCAAAGTGATAAATACTAACAGGATTACTAAGTTTTTGTTCTTTGTATAGTTTCTTGCGAGGAATTATTCCACAGGTAGTTTTGATGTTGGTTCAGGTGACGGGTTTTTTGCCTTTTTTGGCATTCTGAACTAGTTTCCCAGGATTAGTATAATTTTTTCTAGGACTGATTCATGATGCCTGCGTACTCCACGTTAACTTGATTTTATTTTCTGGTTTCAAACTGCAATTTTGTGGTTCGCTCGCTTACCTGGTCTTAGCTATTTTGCACTGCTTTAGATGTGCTTTGATGCATACGAACCCATAAAGGTGCAACTTTCTTCTTCAAGTGCTCTCTGTGACAAGCAGAGTCAGTGGGTTTGCATTTGCCGGACAAGTGCGTTGCCTTCTTAACTGCTCTTCGGTCCATTTCCACGGGATACCATTTAAGTAATAATGCCTTTTCCATAGAGGGTAATGTAGCTCTGTAAAAACCCACCCAGAAAAACCATTCTGCTCAGACCTAGCGATTGCTGCTGAGCGGAAACATCTGTCTGTGAAACTTCTGCCTCATATAAATAGATGCAGACCCCACGTAAGCATTGATCCCCTGAAACGCCTGGCCTGCACGCATGAAGTTAGAAAGCGTCAGTCAGGCAAAACGTGTTACAAAACATGCATTTATGCTTACTGCAGCACTGTGAGATGTACCCTCCTCACTGGGACTCAGGTTTTAGGATAGCAAAGGAAGAACAGGAATATTGGCACGAGCATATCTGGGTGGGCATGCAAGAAGGTGGAAGACGATGAGGAGCACTGCAAGTTCTCCAAGAAGGCTTGAAGTAATAGCACTATGCATCTGTAGGAAGAAGTTTCATCACCCTTTGTAGCACTCCAATAAAAGGACAGGTGTAATCAGTTTTACAGAATGATACAAACCTGTATTCTCCTAGTTTTACTGAGAAAAAAAGTTGCTTGAAGAGCAGCTAGGGTATTGCTTATATCCACCAATAGCACTTCTCCTTGCTCTTTCTATAACTAAGATTTAATCTGGATGATTGCTTACCAGAAGATAGGAGGAACTTGTTGGAGTTGGGAAGTGCATTGCATTCTTAAAATGGAATTTACTGACGATGCTTTGGCTGCTGTATGCTGGTCACAGTTGGTTTCTTTGGGTTTTATTTAGTTTTGTGATATTTTTCGTGTGAAAATCTATTGTACAGCAACAAATGGCAAGTTAGCTTTAAAAGTATCCTGTGAAGTTTCCTTATTTTCAGGAAAAAATAAATTTTAAGTCTTAAACGATTTCATCTGGATCAAATCGTATTTGACAGTTGGTATAACAGAGGTCAGGAGTCTCAGTGATCACTTTTCAGTAATCTCACTTTGTCTAGAGAGTAAAGAATTGATGTGGGAACTATGATTGCTGAGATGGGACTATCTCGCATTTTACATGCCGGTTTAAATGAGTAGTAATATTATTTTATTTTTTTTTAGTTCCTGTTTAATAAATGGCTCTCCTCTCTCCATATTTCATTGTGTCATGGCATAACACTTGCCTCCACTATTCTTCTTTCTCTCCCCCTTTGCTACTTGTTCACATGCCCCGTTACCTTTCTTGCTTCATTCTCCTGTCTCAGTTCTAATTCTTTCTCTCCACTGTCATCCCTTCACCTGGTCACGGTGGTGGTAATAATGAGGAGGAGTTTTCTGAAGCAATGAGGTCCTTCCAGCTAACAAAAATCCAGCTAAAACTATGCAGGTTTCTATCTTAGTCTTAGAGTTTGCATAGTTACACCAGCCCCAAGATTGCTGTTTGAAAGTAAATGGCTCTTAAAAAGAAAACAGTTTTCATTTTTCATCAGAAGCATCCAACCTAATGGTTTTAGAACCCTCCGATATTGCTTATAGCAGTATTCTGGAATGTTTTGCCCAATATAAAAAAATTAGGAAGCCAGGAGAGCTTAGAAAGGAAGACCAAATCCTGCAATCAATTGATGCAGGCAAATGCCACTCCATTAATTTAATAACAGGTTTCTGCAATCTGCTTTCAGAGCAGAATCTTCCACAAACAGCATGGAGGAGATTTAGACAGAGCGACGTGATCTTGGTGTACATTTTTTGCTGTCTTTTAAGGGTTTGAACTGTTGTCACCCTATGCAATCACTCCTTGTGCCCTGCCCTGTCTTCCTATCAAAAGATGCATAAACTGTAGATATTTCCTTGCTGTCTACGCGCCGAAGTAGCTAAAATTGAGGAATTCAAAAATTGCTGTCTACGTAGCTCTTAAACTAATTTATTCCAGCAGTTGGAAGGAAACGGGTTTATTTTTGTGGTGCTTTCATGATTTGATAAGGGGACTGCAGATTTCATTCCGTTATAATTCTAGGTGCCAGACATTTTGTATTTCACTCCAGTCCCCACAGAGTTGCTAACAATCGTCTGCAATCAATGTTGCACCACATCAGGTTGTGGGTGTCTCGCACAACCTTTTACTTCCTTCTTTTTAAAAAAAAAAACCCAACAACTGTAATTCAATTTCAGGTTAAAAAGCTTTCCTCGGTATACATCTCAGATCTGTTGATCCCAAACTATACAAAAGATTAGTGTTAAGAGATATAGCAGGTTTTTCATTCAAAAAGCACAGCCCAGGTCATAATCTGGGGTAAGTTCTTATCCGTAGTGTCTTTAACCCTGTTGGGATACCACGCAGTGAGTCCCAGAATGAATGAACAAAAGTGAGTCCCAGAATGAATGAACAAACATGAGTCCTACATAAGGATATAACCCCACGAGACACTTGCCCCTCCCATTTGTTCTTCTTTTGCAATTAAAGGAAAATTTAGGCTGGATCAAGTGGTACTTGTTTCCTAAGCAACTTATCAGACTTGGTTTCTGCACAATGTTGATAATTTCATATTTTTTAAGGGCCAGGAGCAGCACAATTGGCAGGTTGTACACCATTGGGTTTTGTTGACCACCTCGACTTCTTCTCGACAACTCTCATCTGGGTGTTTCTGATACTACTGTATCTAATCCAAATGCTTAAAACCTCAGGAAACATCACTTTTGTAGAACCGTATTCATACCAGTCCTCTGGGGTGCAGTAAAAAGAATTTTTTTTTTTTTCCAAGTGGAATTTTGCCCTTGATACTCAAATTACTTGTGGCACAGGTCTACTGTTCTTGGGCGAGCATAAATCAGCATCTCTTCTGTCTCTATCGACTTGAGTCCGGTCTCAAAATTCTCATTCTGTCTGAAAGCTTATTTTGCATAATCTATATGTTTACCGCAAACCATCTACAAACCATTTTAGGGCAGTACATGGCCTGGGATGTGGCTTGTTGTGACAGGAATTTACTACTACAGCTTAAGGGCTGACAAAACAAGCAAAGTATGATGTTGCTCATAGCCCATTTCTTGCACGGTGTCACACACTGGTCAGCAAGGATCATGGGACATTCATTTGGAGCTTTTCAGTTGGGGGAGGTATTAATTTTGCACTCATCAAACTTGAAAGCTAAGAATTAAAACAATCTGCAGTCAGCATTTAAAATATGACCACCTTTGTGGCTTCTCTGCAAGATGTGACAGTACTTGTTATCTAATTGAGGTATTTTTAGAAATAGAAGTACCACATCCAGCTGGGAACCAGGTTGTCTCCCCATTGCAAGACACGCAAAACCTTATATAGCAATCCTTAAACATGTCGCATGAACAGCTCTGCATCTTGCCAATGCTGGTGTTCACACCAGTTATTTCCTCTCCTTTTCAATCAAACACACATGCACAAGTGAGAAAAAGAGGGGAACGATTTCTTTGACAAGTTGCTTAAAATAAATGGGAGAGTTTGAAGGTGCTGAGCAATTTTGAATGACAGAGGTGGACCGGAACCCTGTGGTCAGAGAAGAAATGGTACTGTCAAAAGGGCATAGAAAAGCACAACATTATTTGCCAAATGAAACGTATGGTAGGACTTTTTGTACTCTATGCCAATATATAATAATGATCCCCCTATCAGATAGATTCATTTGGGCACAAGAACCTGGAGTGGTGGTAAGAAGAGTTACTGGGATAGACCCATTTAGACGGTTGTGCATTTACAGCTGGCAAAAATAACGAGTTACGCAGGTCACTCCAAGCAGAACCTTTCTACTTCCAAACCCCAAGGATATACATCAGCTTTCTGCTCAAAATGCACCATGATATCCATATGCATTGATTTTAATTTTATTTTTTATTTATGCTCCAGTCCTTTTTTGCTGGAATAGCCAGACTGAGAGCAGGTTTCTCTACACATGGCACAGTGGTACTCTGGGCCCAGAACGAGTGTTCCCTGATTATTAGTGCATACACCAGATCCGAGAACACATGCTAGATATATTGGCATAGCTTGAATTCTTTGAGTGTGCCATTCTAATGTTCCCATGGAAATATGCTACTTTTCTGCCCCTGATTTTAGGTTGACACGTAAATCAAATATTCCTGTTGGTGCGTCACTGAATGTAACCAGCCTCAGTTCTTGTTGATACCTGGTTCATACTCAGAACCAGTGAGTGAAACATTTCTGTGGTGTAATGGTAATTAACAGTAGAGACTCAGAAACCAGCTCAGAAATCAGGAGTGTCAGATGTAGCCCCAAGTTAACACTTGCAGGTGAGTTTCACAGTGCAGGATTGAAGCGTTTTACTTGGAGACCTCCTATTCTTTTCATATGATTGCAGGAGAAAAAAAAAAAAGTGCCTATTATACATGCAAAGTGAAATGACTCACTGCACGGAGTATCCACCATCTTCCTTTCAGGGCTGTATTTCAAGAGGTTTGGCAGCGAAGCAGACTAGCTGTGTGAGAGCAGAAACCTCCACTGGTGAGCAGGGAGAGCAGCTCCGTAACATCAGCCAGGGAACAGAAAGCTGGAAAATAGGGGTGGGGAGGCTGGTGTAATTCTATTGTACCAAATGCTTAAACGTTCTTTGACTTAGTTGTTTTGTGTGGTTGGTTTTTTTTTTCTCTTCTGAATACACGAACGAGGCATTTTTATGTGTATCACACACTCACAAACCTTGCCTGCTTGAGCCGGCGAAGCGCGTTTTCTCCCTCTTGTCTAAATCCATTCGCTGGGAAGGGGAGAAGGTGGGGGGAACGTCTTGGCGAACTGCCCCCGGCCCCCGAGACGAAGGTCCTTCTTTATATTCCATTTTTAATTTATTTATTTATTAAACTTCATCTCGAAGGCTCA
>NW_009694751.1:0-15882 GCF_000703405.1 Apaloderma vittatum
CGAGCGGGCGCGGTGCCCGCCCGGGATGCACCTCGGGACGGGGCGGCCGGCGGGCGGGATCCCGGGCACGGATATCTCGTTTCTTCCCGAACTTTTGTAATAGTTGATCTTTGACGGCAGGGGACATCCCTTGAGGTCAGCTCTTAACTTCTCGTCCACCCTCAGGCTGAGGACCAGAAAAATCCTGGAGGGTGTGCAAGCCCAGCTCAGCCGTACCCTGAAGCATCGCTGTGTCACCAGGGATCATCACAAACCCGAAACACAGCCCCCTGCGAGCTGCTCTGAAGGAATTTAACTCCATCGCAGCCCAAACCGGCACAGTCACTGAGTAGTCTTTACTGAGTAGTCTTTACTGAGCTCTTCCTTTTGATGTTAGAACAACACTCAGTTCTTCTGCCTACAGGGCAGGTTTAACCCGGTGTCAGGCAATAGTTCTCCTGCCTACAGGGCAAATTTTATTGCCTGGTGTCAGGCAATAAAGGATAATGCTGTTTGCTGACTTGATTACAGATTCAGAGCTAGCAAAAACATTATTTTGGCTAATGATCTTTTAAAGTCATAGTCGGGAGAGAGAACTAAGAATAAAGCCTGAGGAAAAGGAAATGAGGCATGACTTTCATTCCAGCTGTTGGATTGGGAGAGAAAAGAAACGTTGTCTTGGTCCCTCAGTCTGGCCGAATTCAGTCTGGGCTCCCTGAGGATCTCTGGAGCAGAGAGCATCTCCCAGGACCAGAGCCCGCCGCTGCTGGGGACGAAGCAAGGCTGTGGTGGCAGCTGCTGACCCTTCTCCCGGAGTTGATGCCATTCCGTCTCAGCCTCATCTCCTCATCGCTTCCTAAAATAATCTGAGGTAGCTTCTGACAGACTGCTTGTTCAGTACCTGAATTTTTTGTCCATTATTGTAATGTCAGGCCTTTTTTCAGGTTATTTTTCCTCTATACTACTGCCTAAGTAACTGTTTCATGCACCAAACTGCTAGGGAGCGTTGTTACTTGGGCAACTGAAACACAACTGCAGTTTCATGACAGGATTTCTTAATCATGAAGTTAATCAAGTGAAATGAGCCAGTCAAGGTGCGGGGCTCACTTTCAGGTCTACACACAGTACTAGGCCTTTACTTGTACTGTGCAACATAGATGCTTTGGGAAGAATATTTTTAGTCAGGAGCAAAAATATGTCTGGTTGCTTTCCAAAGTCTGAAGTGTTTAGTTTGGTTTTTAATATCACGATGCAGGATGGCAGGAACAAAGAGGACAGGCACAGCACACCAAAGGACAGCTTGTCACTGCGCACAACGCACCAGGTCACACGGTTCGGTTTAAAAGCTGTATTTTCTAAGCCTGTAATTTCCTTACAGCATTATGTACCTCGGATAAGTGCTTTTATGCCCATAAAAGATGCAATTAGAGCCACTGTTCAACAGGAGCTAGAAATGGCAAGGATTGCAGCGGCCATCACTGGGTTCTGCCTCCTAATTACACGCTCACTCTTCCCTGCTCCACCCAGGGTGTGTGGCAGTGAAGTCAGCCGTACCTGGAGCTGTGTAAGTACATCCAGGATGCCAAAGATAATTTTGCTGATCTCTGCAATTGGATAGGCTCGTGGTTTGTTATGGCACTGGGTTTGTGTAAATTACACAGTGGCCTGTGCTGGGATGGGACAGAAGTCTGCTCTCCCAGGAAAGCTATCTGAGAGAGGCTTTGTGCCCGTGGCAGGCAAATGGGACATCCATGCAATACCCAGCCTGGAGGTTTCTTGTCTATTCAAAGTCTAAGTAGCCATTGTGTGATTGGGTGGTTTCACAGTATGCCTAAGTGGTCCAGGACCATACTTCCTTCAAAAGGCACAAACCTTTTCCCTCCTCTGACCTTGCATTTTCACTGCTGATCAGTCATAAGGTGACACAATGGCTGAGGCCAACCTGTTAAACTGACTGATCTTTTTTTATCTCCAGGCTTTATGTTCCATGGCTCCCTGCAAGCAACAGGTACTGCCAAAACAGAGGAAATGGGGAATCACACCACAGCAGGACCATTTTATTCCTGAATTATCAATACAATAACCAGGTACGCCATAGCATTTCTGCTTTTGGCAGTCTGGAGTTCTAATACTGTGTATGCATAAGGAAAACAAATAAATAAAAATACCTAAAGGCTGTGAGTGCAGGTACCAAGCATCACCAAAAACTACTAGCAGCGATTGCACGTAGGATGCTCAGCAGCAAAGGATAATCCTTTGCTTGTGCTAAATGAGATTGGACAGTTTGTAGCCTGTATAAAGTCTTGCTTTCCATTGATGGTCTTTTTCAAAAGTATGGAACTGACTTACAGGCCTTCAATTGGATTAGATGATCTCTAAGGTCCCTTCCAGCCTAGGCCATTTTATGATTCTATGATTTAAACACAGAAAATTAGTGGGATTGGAGGGTCAGATTTGAAAGACATCTCTGCACCCATCATTGTCTCAGGTAGATGCCCAAGGGCCTGTTCAAAACAACTCACAACTCTTAACCTGAGATCCCAACTTTCTGAAGTCTTGTTAGAGAACTGTCTAAACCTTTTGGCACTAAGGCACTTTTGAAAATATGATCCTGTGTCCTAAATCATGTGGAAAATGGACCTTTTTTGTCTGCCAGATGCTCTGAAGAAAATCATTCTCTGTTACCTCTCCTCTAGGAAAGAATCTAACATACACAGCTTTTGCATTTTCCACTTAGGGACCTACCTATAAATTCTTCAGATAATGTATGCTTTTGGGATTCCCTATGCTGTGCACGTCATATAACCGTGTCACAGCCTCAGAAGGTGCAGCACCTTTCCGCTGTTGAAGGTATGTGTGCTCTCTTGTGAAGGCTGCCACTGTGAAAAACAAATGTAATAGCCACTGACCCAAGAGAAAGCCCAAGGCAGGTCTTGACTGCCTGGGTGTTCAGTCAGGCTCCCTAAACTCCTGCATTTTACTCAGAGGCTGTTTGACATCCGACTCTCTCCTCCCTCCATATACAGTTCCTAAGTCTAACCCAGCTGCTTGAATACCACGCCAGGGTCAGGCGCTGGGCCACACAGCAACGCTTGCTCATGGGACCAGCTTCCAATTTATGTATTGAAACATCTGATTCTTTTTCGTGTGCTGCTGCACAGGCTGCACGCTGTCAGGAAATGAAAATAGAGCACTGTAAAGAGGCAGCAGAACGCACACACTTCTCAAACTAAGTAAAAAGTTTTACGTGTATGCAAAAGTTCATCATTACTCACCGCATTTTTTTCCTACTCCATCACTTTTCAGTTAGTCAGCAGTTTGCAGAAAGCGGTGCAGGTTAGAGTAACACCTATAATGTCTAAGCAAACAGATCACTTTACATACCACAATCTACCATTTTCGTGGCTGGATTTGCAGCGTGTTTGCAACAGTAGACCTAAAATAAACTACGCGCTTTGCACTCTCCCCAGGGCAAGGAAGCTGCATGGGCGCGGTCCCGGCTCAGCCCAGCCAGTCGGGGTGATGGTGGTGGCTGCTGTGGGAGAGAAGCCTCAGACAGGGACACCGGCTCCGTGTCCTCTGCGTGAGCAACCGGGATTGTGAGGGAGCTGCTAGAGACCAAGGTAATCTTTAGAGAAGGCTGCATCCCATTTCAAGCATGAGCAGACATTTTAGTTCTGTAATCTTGCAGTTATACTCCCATAACCGGATTGCCTGGTTTACTGCTGCCATCAAAGGGTTTTTCAAAAAAGTAATCCGAAGAAACCACAAAAAGAGATGACAAGAAAAATTACTTGGATGTGTTTTGGGGAGTGGAGAGAATTAATCTCTTTCCTGCTGGCAGAGACATTCTTAAAGATACTTGTATATGTACAATATCTATTCACTAACAACGTCAAAGGCATGATTCTTCACTCTCGTCATGTCTCTGTGGATATAGTTCAAGTCATTTTGCTACACTGCTCCTAAACAGCATGAGTGAAGATCAGTATTTTATTCTGGTGCATTGTGCAGTGATTATTAAATGCACTAGGGTTGGGATAAAGCCACTTCATCAGTTCTGCCACATAAAAGATAGTTTGAAGATAAAAAGTTGCATCCTCTTAGTAAATTCATGTGTGCTTCTAGCGAAATCATCCATTTTCTCTTTTGTCGTTTTATAGAGAATTGAGTTTCTCAGGGCTTAGTGCCCTCTCGTGGTAACTATTTTCTCCTGTGAAACTATATCTGCTGACACATCATACTTCATTTTGATTTTTGTTTTCCTATATGTGTTGATTATCCCAGAGTGAAAAATGGATAAATAAAATCGAATTGTATTATTTTTATGCACATATGATTGTGAAGAAAGTAAGTGAGGTTGATGTGTGAAAGCCAGAGCACTGAAATGATGCCGGGAGCTCAGTAGCTCTAGAGAAAATATTAAAAAATTTGTTGCAGTTCAGTGTGCATTAATCAGCTTAGACAGGAAATCAGAACTAAATGTTAAGGGCAGCATAAAAGTACAAGAGAACAAAAAAATGCAATTATGTATGGGATACACCCAAATAACCTTGTGTGTCATCACAAATAAAATTTGTGATAACCACAAATTCTTGTATACACCATTTAATTACTTGTTCCTCTCTCATATATGCACATTTTTAACTGTCCTTGATTACATATTCTATTACAAAGTATATAAAAACTATATCAAGAGATTAGCAACTTTGTCAAAAACCTGTTCAAGGTATTCAAACACAAGTTCTTTTGCTTGAGATATTCAAGCACAATTTATTTAGCTGACAGGCTGGTGAGGATAATAGAAATAATAGTACAAGTGATTGTGTAATCCTATGGGCAGTATTTGATGGCTGTGATCTTTCTTGCTGTTTATATAATTCTCCATGAGGAATAGTAGTAGTTATAATGTGAGCTTTAAGAAATTGTTTCACATTCACTATTATAAATTATTGTTAAGTTCTACCTATGTGGTAGACCTACATTTAGTTTTCAAAGCTTCCATTCACTGCAGTACACATATACAGCACCCCTATAAGCTATTTAAATGATGGAAATATTTTTCCATGTTTCCTCCTCTGACATCAAATGAAATGAAGCTGCATCATCTCTTTTCAGACCTTCGCCTTGAGCAGGCTCTGCAGGTGAGCTCTAGTGCCTTGGCTGAAGGTTTCCATCCTTCACAAGCTCATGCACCTCCCTATTTTCCTCTTCTTTGCCAGGATATTCCCATTCTCCTTCTTCCCTGCGAAATCATAGAGAAGAAGCTCCAAAGGCCTCTTATCTTACCGAGTGCTCTAGATGAAGGGCAACAGGTAGCACTTCTAAGCAGAAATGACTGAAGATTGGAGGGCCAGGACAGAAAACAATATGCAGTTCTCAATGACAAAAAAGACAGAAAAGATCAAAGAGGAGGAGAAAAAGTTAAAAAATAGCATTTACAGGAGCGAGCAAGATGAGTGTGTGTACATAGGGCTGTTTGCCCCAGGGAAGGCTGTGTGATAGTTGTAGGCAGAAAGGAAGGTGACTAAGCTGTTTCTGCATTAACTGACCAAGCACACACGGGTTTCCCAGATTTTTGGGGCTGGGCAGTGGCTGATACCATCTCACAAGTAAGCTGCGTGCTTCAGGGTGCTGGTGTTTGGAGATGAGGATGCCTGTGCTGGCCTGTGCCTCGATGGATGTCGTAACATGCTGGAAAGGAGCCTTTCTCCTAAGAGGTAAGTTAAATAGTGGATGACATCAGCCTTGATCCAGTACTACTTGCCACAGTCTTGTTTTTAGTTCTAATAAAACTAGTGAGTTGGTAGCTCTTGGTAGTTGCAGCCCTTCTCATTTTCACAGCTTTTCCACGCACTTGTGACCGTATGGCTTCCAGCCTTTCCCCAGTCTCTGTCCCTAGCTGATCCCTATCCCAGATCCTGTCTGAATAATGTAGTACTGATCTGCCCTCCCCGGGAACCCGCATGTGAGGTTGTCAGGGCTGCCCCATCTAGCCTGTTCATCCCAGCCGACCTCAGGCTGGGCATACAGATGAGTTGTGTGAGCTCTGCAAACACAACAAGCATCCAGGAACAGCACGAGCTGTGAAACGCACGGGCACCTTCAGCCACGTCAAACAGAATCGGAAGGATCAGGCGGAAAGCAAAGTGACAAATTTAAGCAGAATAGTTGTATCTGAAAGTCGGTCCTTTTGAAGTAAGGTAAGAAGTATGAATAGTAAAGTGAAATCAATATAATCTAGTAGTTTAGGTACACATTCTGAACAGGAAAAAACAGAGCCTGTGAGAAAGAACAAAAGCAATAAATAAGAAAAATTTAATACCATATTAAATTAGAACATTAATTGGCAGGGAAATGCATTTAAAATTTCAGGGGCATAAATAAAAGCCGTCGAAGTGCAAGGTTCTACTTTTTTTCATCTGGTTTCAAAGAGGTTTACCAATGCCAACAATATCATTTCATTTTTTGCTGTTTATCCCTGGCTTCAGGTAGAAAAGCCAAAGTGTAACACAAATAGGCCAGCATTTAATTCTGTAATTTCTGCAGAGCAAATCTGCCATTTGAACACTTGTTTGATGGCTACCTCTCAGAATGTTAATCCTCCTTTCCTGTCAAACCACTGAATTCATAAGAGGAGCTATGCCATCTCTAATAAGTAAAATCTCTTTTCTTGAGATCGTTGCTATTGTCTATAATATAGTTCCTCTTATGAATTGTAAATTGTATTGTTTATCAGAATACAAATTGATTGTGTCTTCTAACTATGCCCTCTTGGATATCCATTCAAGTACATAATATATGAGGAAGAGTCGCCTTTGTCATTTCTTGTTTCCCTCATTTCAGAAGTTCTGCTGTTTCACACTTCAGTTCAAATGTAAGAAGAGGCAAGATACCACGGTAGTTGCTTATCCAGTAATTGCTAATTGGATCATTTCTGAAATCCTCAAGTCTTACTGTATTAATTGTGAAGATTTTTCCTGATTGTTGAATTTGTTACATCTCTTATTAATGAGCATACAATATACAGTTTTGGATGATTCCCTTTAAGTTAAATCTTCGAGTCAGTCAGTCTGCTAAGGTGTAAGCATACATGTCAAGTCCTTGAAATTACTGGACTCATCAGACATAAAAGATGAACACACAGACACTGATTGATAGTTTTGTGTATGGTAAAGGAGAGAAAGTGATGTTTGTGTGAGCTGGGACATAAACTCTGGTACTGTAAATATATTTGTAGGTCTACTTTTCAAAAACTCTTGTGGGTATTTTTTTAAAGTTAGACCTTTAAGTCTAGAGTAACTTTCTTTTCTTGGATCAGACTTTATCCTTAATTTTCTCAAACTTTTCAAGCACAATCATACTCAGCTTATCAGAGGCATAGTCCATGCTTTGCATTTTAAAATTAGGCTTGAATCAAGAAATGAGCTAGTATAAAACATGCAGCACTTTTTCATTTGGCTTTTTAAGTCAGTCAGTTGCTTAGTGATCGTAATATTTTCCTTCATGCCCTTCCATGGGTTGCTGAAGAAGCTGCAGCATCAGGATTTGCAAGTGTAGTGAACTGACCCTGAATCACCTCAGCAGTCCTAATGGGTCCTTTGAGGAGGTAACACCGACTTTCCTGATCCATCCCTACATTAATGATGCTTCTTCAATTTTCAGTTCAAAGCACATCTGCATGTTTTGATAGAGGCCTTGAATGATACTACTACTATGAATATCAATTTACTCTTTGATTTTTAAGCGATCTTTGGAAATAGAAGCAAAGCCTTGTGCAGTATCTGTAAGTACAACTGTTCTTAGTCTATTTTTGCCTGGTGTTCTCCTGAAACTTGTCTGACTCAAGTTAATGGAATAGGCTTTAGTTAATCTCTCCGGTAAAATTATTGAGGAAAAGTTTCATAAAAATTGGTCTTTCAGTAATAAGTCTATGGCTTCTGATGTGATTTAATTTTCCTGGCTCTGACATATTGAGAATTAAAATAGAAGGACATTTTTTAAAACTGTCAGTAATTGCCGCTCTTATCAATCATTAGCCAATAAGGCACCATCTGTATGAGCTAACTTTGTCTTGGCCTGCTGCAGCTTTTTTCCACATTTCCTTTGTACTTTCACAAAGTAATGAAGTTATTAAGCTCCATCCCTCCATTTCTGTTTGTAAAATTGATATCCTCTCCACTCATGTCCTGTCATGCTCAGATGAAAGCTGAAACAGGCAGAGCTTTTCTCCTTACCTTGGGTTTATGAGCATCCATGTTATTTGAAAATATTATTTCCCACTGTCTGCTTAGGGTTTAGTATCTCCATAGCACAGCCCTTAGAAATGCTAATGCTCTAAGAGTCCATCATTGTTTTTCTATGTGCATGCCCCAGAACTCCTTTTTAAAATCTCTTACTCTTCCTCTGCTTTTTAATTGGGCATCTGATAATCTTTTTTCTCAATGCATTTTCAAGATCAAGCTTTGCTGCTAGGCTGGGGCTCATATCTTTAAGTCAGCACAACTGCATGTGTGGTTAGGGTCAACAGCAGATGCAGCACTTGCTTTAATCAACCATAACACTAATCAGTTTAGTGGTGTTATCAGACAGTAGAGAATTGATTATGAACATTCTTTTACTGTGGTACATCTTACTAAATTGTACAATTGAGCTTTCTCCTCCAAAGACCAGCAACTTTTATACAATCCTTTCCTGAAATACAGCCAGCATCCCACACTGCTTCATGAACCCTTCTTTTCTGAGGAACCCATTTCACGTTTCCCACAAGCTTTCACTATTTTTTTAATGTTGGTATAATTCTTTTCTTTAGAGCTGGAGCAGGGAATGATGTGATTCTTTCTATCGCTTGTCTCTCACAAGAAGCTCTGAAACACAGTTACGTTCCCCACCATGATTATGCCGTTCATGACTGCCTACTATGCGAGAAGCTAGATTTGAAACTTTCCCTGTGACCCTTTCACTGTTGATTTTAATTCAGATAAAAAACAGGCCCTGGCGGTTGTGGGATAAACATTGTCATCAACTGCTCTTTCAGAACAGTTCCACTTGTCACTACTCACTATTATTTTTGATGAAAACCATCCAGTGATAATCTGTGAACTCAAGTTTCAATGATAAAATTATTAACAACTGGAACATTGCTCCATGTTTTTTCACTATACATCTCAGAAGTTGCTTAGCTGGCAGGTAGGGGGTATGTCAGGAAATAAGGTCCTGGGTAAGTTGTGTGAACAATATGCCAGACACTTTCCTTTGGTTTTTTACACCTATTGTGAACCTGGCCAAATGAGCTTGGCTTCATGCAACAAATAATTTCCAGTGATAGGTTTCAAGCTATTACCAATTTGCCAGTGAAATCAGTTAGTTCAGCGGGGCATAGACATATCTGAGCCAAATCCAGACAAATTACTTGGCTGGAGCCCCGTTTTGCTGTTTCAAAATGCAAAGTAACCAGCAGGAAACAGGAGGAGGTACAGGATTCACAATTGCCTTAGTGTTCTGGTCCCTAGTAAAGTGTTGTATTTAACTCCTGCCAGCAGAACCTCATCTTAGCTTAGTTTTTCTCTCCTACCCGAGTTTGTACCTTGATCTCTCACACCTCGTACCTATGTAGGTTATCCTAAAACCTGAACATGTATAATTTAATGTCTCCCAGGTGTAAAAACCTAACCTATTCTCCTGCTAATTCGTTTCTAATTTTGTGCTCTTGCAAATTCAAAAGACACTGCTTTGATGTGGTTTACTCAGCCTTGTCCTTTAGGAGCTTCATTTTTAGACCATCTTCTAGCTGGCCTGCTGTGCTGTGGACATGACTAAAAGGAAGGCTTTTTTCTGACAGCAAGAGGCATACAGAGGTATCTGCCAGTATAGAACCCAAGTGAGATTTAGATACTAGAGTTGACAGAGTGATGACTCCTATATGTGACAGGTATACTCAATAGCTAAGGATCATTAAGCACATTCATCTAAAATACAGATTTAGGTGTTAAAAGTGTAATTGGGAGAAGGTAAAGTGACAGGTAAGACGATCAAGATATTAAAACAGAAGGTATTCTTTTTTAATTGAGACTATTTTTTCAATTGTTTTTCTTAATATTTCAGAATGAAAACGTTTTCTTCTCTGTATGTAAAAACCATAATCTGAGAAAAACAAGTCCTTTCCTCTCTACTTTTTTTCACACTTCACAATTCTTTTTTGTTCTTTTCCTGTTGCAGCCTCACACTTCTACACAGAGTGAAAATTGTCTAATCTGAATAATAATTCCTGTAGGTTTACTGCCATATCATATACAGTATTTTATGTCAGTGATTCCCAAGGGTGGGTTGTTGGTTTTTTTTAATCAAATATTCCTCTGTCATGTAGCTGAACTTCCCACAGCCTTTGCTCTCTACACCTCTGTTCACTCTTCTTGTCCCACCTCCAGATCCCTTGCCTTTCCACTTGATTCTGATATTCCCCTTTCTTCTGTTCCTCCCCTCATCAGCCTCCCCTCCTCCCCTCAGGTTCATTTATTCTGAGCCAGCTCAGAATATCTTTTCCTCTTCTTGGAGCTTCAACACTTCCCTTAAGAAGGAAATGAGGGTATGGCAATAGAGCAGGATTTTTGCTGCTTCCATGGCTGGCCACCTGCTTTTTGTGCACAGCCACACATTCTCCCTTTTCCTTCCCAGCAAAACTAGATTGCCTGCTGCTGAGAGATTGCTGGCTCAGGGCGTAGGTGCTGTCACAGTAGTCTCCGGGTGTCCAGCAGTTACCCTTGGGGAGCAGCAAGTATTTTATGACACCTTTGAATGCATCCCTGTCTCTTTGTCTGCAAGGATTTGACATTTAACATTTGAATGTGTAAAACGTTTCAGCACCAGACTACTGTGAGCTGTTGCTGATACTGTCAGGCTTTGTTCCCAGCACACTCCTTTTGGAAGTGTTACAATATCATTCACAGTAAAAACATATTTATTTATTTGAATCTAACAATGGTGTAATTCTATGGGCCTAATCCTGAAATGTTTAGTTTGTCCATTTTTAGACAAAATTTGCATTAAAGTTAATGGCTCAAGATTTTTTGCTACTGTTATAATGTCATTGAAAGAGAGGAAAAGCTTGTCAGAAGCATTCATTTTTACATAGCGATGTATCTCTGTCTTATATGTGGAGAATTAACCAGAAGACAAATATAATTGCAAAGATCTTTAGGCATTACACAGTGAATGGAAATGCTTTTGTATAAGGGTTTGATATGACAAGTTAGAAATCATTTTCGTTCCTTTTAAATTAGCATCTTACATTCCCAGAGGCTTTGCCTTGGATTTAAAGAGCAGGAAGAAGAATATTGTCCCCAAAGAAAAGCTCTCCTATGTAATTTCTTTCTTCTTTGCTTGCAATCACTCATTCTTTTGCAGAGGCTGATCTTACGTGCTGCTCCTTGGTTGCAGGATACTTCTTGCTGTGTGATACCCATGGCTGTAGCTCACCATAGTATCATCATCCAATTTGCTAGGTTTAGCCATCTGTGGCTAGGTTTTTGAACATGGTTATTTTGTTTTGGTTTAATGAGAAGAAGCATGTTCATCCCTTCCTTCATTGTTAAATGCTTTTCAAGAAGTGTTCGTGCCCTGTTTCTGCCTTTCCCAGCATACAGCAGTGTGTAAGGAATGGAATTGCACTGCAGTACCTCAGGGAGGTCCCTTGAAATGCTTCTCCTGTAACCAGACGTGTTGGAAAGGTGGGCAAAGCCCTCATTCCTTCTGTCTATTTTAGCCACCATTTAGAGATTCATAACCAGCGACCTTTTTTGGTCTCAGGCCTGGAACAACAGACATATTCAAACTGAGAATCCCATATTGATTTTCAAGAGCTAATGTTAATCATTTGAAGTTGATGCTCTTAGTAAAAAGTTTGCTATTGTTGAGACACTTTGTTCCATAAAAAGGGATTTCTCTCATTCTGGCCAAAACAAGAGAAAATTAACACAAGGTAATTGTGCAGGTCATTGGCAAGGGTATTAACCTGGGAATGGAGTAATGGCGGATCGCCAGCAATGAGGAGCTGGAGCTATTGCCTGTGAGTATCTCCTACCCCATGGAATTTCTTGCTGTTAAAACTGTTTTATTCTATAGACGTTTTGATGACAGAGTCAAGATTAAGGAAACTGACTGTAATACACCAGTTTGGGCATTCAGCTGGTGTATTGGAAAACCAACGGTGTGTCCCAGCCCCATAGGCATAAAGCTTTCTGTTAGAAAGGCAGAAGTGAATTATGGATGACTCAAACACAGTACAGAAAATTACATTAGCATATATAACACAGAGAGGGTTAAGTGTAATTACAGTAGGTGTATACAGTAAAGTATAGATGGGTAGAAAAACAGTGGGACAAATGCTATTCCTGCGTAGTAACCTTGGTGTGCCTGGAGAAGCAGATTCCAGGCTTCCTTTGGTTTGAATAATCTGAATATTTGCCTGGCACACCTTTTTTTTTTCCACAGCCCAGCATGGAGCACAGATGTAGAGTTAATGATCAATTCATATTAAGCTTCAGATGAACTCTAGGATTAGACAGTTCTGATGAGATATGCCCCCAAATGCTCACAGATGGGATAAACCCCCTTTTCTTCCTTTATATGGTAATTTTTCAGGCTTTCAGTGGTTGCACGTTGGAATTGTAGGGATGATCAACCAGGTCACCACAACTATACGTTTGGTAGGGGACTAGAGAGTGGAAAATAAATACATGAAGCTAGGGAATTTTTGGAACCATGGTAGAAAGGTATCTTAGTGCAGTTCTCAGCCCAGAAAATTTATAGCTGCTGCCCATCCGGAAGATACTTCATTTGAAATTGAAACATTTCAGACTTTTTGAGGCATTTTTAAAGGACATATTGTAATTCCTTTTGAAAAATCTTCAGCTTCTAGTTTAAGCTTCAGGTAAGTTGATTTCAAGCATCTCTGAGTACATTGTGTCCCTCCACTACCTATTTTTACTTGGTGTAACAGGAATATTCACCAACCCTTTCTTTGGAAAGTGAAAGCCATTTAGACAGCATCAATGCAACTTTTGACCCCACAAAAATGAGGGACTTAGGAGTTTTGACAGTTAGCAAACGGTGTTGGTGATGTAATCATGTAAAGTTGATGTGCTCCTGCTTTTCTAGAAGTTCTTATCAGCACATTAAAGGAAGCTGGTGTCTTTGTGCTCTAGTGTCTGGATGAATTCATTACTTATGGTCTTTCCTGTCTCCACTTTCCTAGAGACTCTCTTTTTCTCATAATCCCTCAGAAAAAAGAGTTCCAGTCTTACCAGTACTTAACCCTGTGGTTTGTTACTGGTTAGCGAGCCTTGCATTTTGTGTTCTAATATCAAGAGTGCCTCTTAAACTGCATAATTACGTGACTCTAATACACCCTTTGTTGGCGCATTTCTATTGTTTCAGCATCCTGCTCATATGAGAATATTTCATGATTTCTTTTTTATTTATGCTGGAAGAAAGTTGTTCATGAGCGTTAAGATGATAGAAACCTTACTCTCCCATCTTCCCTTCTCTCCCCATCTCACAGCCACTGTAATACATTAATGGAGTGATTCTGTGAATAGCGAGCATAGAAGTTGTAGGGTTCAGCCCTAAGGCTTTCTCCCCACAGGGATCCAGCTCTATAGAACAATCTTGCTGAAATTTATTGCTTACCAGGGGAGCGAGAGCTGCATGCACTGTAGAGCCCCAGGTTCTATCCCAGCCATAATCAGACTCCTTTGTGGATACAGTTCATATAGTTACTATTCATTCTATAAATTAATCTGCTATATTTTTTTTTTTAACAATGGAAGCTAAATGCCTCATGGTAAAATCAAATCAATGTCATCTGTATCAGTCACCAGGGGTCTCCTGATCTCTTTCTAGCAAGGATTTTGTTATTCAGACATTCCCCACAAGCTGTCAAATGGTCCAATTCAATAACAACTAATAAAGCAAGCACCCCTTAAAAATTTCCCCGGGGAATCTTTTTAAATTGAACAGGGAGTAATAAATCTTGTAGTGTCAATACTGGTGAGAATGTTAATTTGATTGACTCCACCCTGTGCCTCCTCAAGTGATATTCCAAATCCTGTTCTGGGAAGATGGCTGTGACTTCAGCTCACCCCGTTGCTCTCTGCCTGCAGCACTGTTTTCAAATCCAAGGCAAGGGCTAGCTGAGATGGGCTGTGTAACTAAGGAGTGTTCTGGTTATCTGATTGTTTTTCCAGCCTTTTAAATCTCAGTTACTGATTTCAGTGATGGCCTTAAATGTAAGTTAAATGACAGGGGTGAATGCTCTGGTAAGACTTTCTCGGATGGCTCTCTGATCCCTAGCACACAGCAGAAATGCTTCCATCTGCTTAGCATAGCATGACTCTGATTTACTATACCACACAAAGCTGGTTTAACACTAGTATCAATAAAACAATTTTCTTTACTATACAAACTGGGTAGAAAAAGTGGGGGGTTATGGTGTAAATTTAGTCTATTAAGCACATTTCTGTGAATAAATTGTACTAGATGTTCTTTTCATCCTTTTTAGCACAGATTTTTATCACAGATGTCATCTTTGGACATTAGACAATTTTCTTTTTTCTCCTGCTGTTGTGAAGGGAGAACTACAAGTACTGCCATTAAACATTTTGGGAAATTTGTTCTTTATAATAAGTAAAAGGACTCCTGCCAGAACTCAAACCTTCCAGCGACTTAAATTTCTATTTTATTGTGTTATTTCTTAGGTACTTGATGTTGTCTTAAGGAAAATAATTAAGGGACTATTTCTGAAGTCCCAGTTACGCACTTAACTCCATGTAACTGTGCTTTTATTTTAAAATATCTTTAAAAAAATATATCTGCAGTGGAAACAACATTGCAGCTTTAAGCATGACTACTAAAATATGTGTTTTCAATATAAATTTGTGACACGAATAGTGCTAAAAATTTGTGATTATGAGATGTTAATTTCTGGGCTTTGGTTGGGCACCAGAGCAGCCTGGAGATAGTACAGGTAAGGAGCTATGTGGCCGCTTTAAGATTCTTATTCATTTTTTAAAACTATTTTATTCATTCCATGCTGCTAAATTTAGGGTTTTTTCCTTTTCTTAGCTGGTTAATCCACTTCAGGGTTTGTTTAAGCTCTTTGTGGGTGGTATAGGAAAATCTTTAATCTGCATACTAGGCAGGCAAGGAGACATAACAGTCTTTATTCATCATAATCAAGGACTAGCCCTGCACTCCCTGTGACAGAGCTGCCCTTCGTGTTGCATGGGAGCCTGGCTCCCCTGCCCTGTCCAGACCAGTGCACTTTCTTTCCTTTCCCTTTATAAATGCAGAAAAGAAGAGAAACCTGAGAGTTAGGAGGAATGTTGAAGCAGGAGGACTCAGAAGGCCCAAGAAACACTTGCCAGGGTCCCGAGGGCACCACCAGCTCTGCCTGCCCCTGCCCTACTTGCCCATGCCCACTCCTCCCGAGGTGATCCTGGCCTCAGCCCATCCCTATCCCGACGGTGCCCCCTGCCTGCCCTGCTCCTGGCTGAGGCACTGGGGCTGTGCCAGCTGCCCGGACAGCCAGGATGCAGGAGGGTCTCCATAATGCACCTTTAAATCTTAAAATCCTCTCCTTGCAAGCGAGAAACTCGAGCAGAGACACACTGCCCATCCGTGTGAGCGGGGCGGTCTGGGTGCTCACCCCGAGCGCTCGGGTGTGGGTGCAGGTGTCTCTGCCGCAGAGATTTCCTGTCACAGTCAGCCTGGGCGCCTGTTGCCACACACAGGGTGCTGTTGCCTCAAGGTGCCGATTTTGGTGACAGTGCCAGGCGAGTGTTTAGGTGCGTGACCCTTTTGAAATCGCAGAGAATAGAATCATAGAACGTGCTGGGTTGGAAGGGA
>NW_009694752.1:0-2314 GCF_000703405.1 Apaloderma vittatum
ATTAATATATAATATATATTAAGTGTGAATTTACAGCACTTATAAATTGTTTTTAAAAGCAACCGAAGTACCAAACCTGATGTTTCAGATCTGATATAACATTTGTTTTCTAATAGCCTCATTGTAAAAGACAAAAACCACACAACTTTACATTCATATTTTCATATATTATTTTAGAGTTAAAAGTATGTGAGTCATCAGCTAAAGATTTCCCAGAATACTGGTATTTCTGTACAGTATGTTGGCTGAAGTGAGCCAGGGCAGAAGTATGCTTACAGGGAACAAGACTGTTCCCTGAAAATAGCGGCTTCCTCTGGGGTTAGACACAAAAAAAGAGTAAACAAGACATTTGCTACATACAGCTGAAAGAAAGAGGCAGATTAGTTCTCTCAGATAACAGCTAAAGCTGAGCACCCATCCTTTAGACAAAAAATTAATCCATAGTCCACATGCTGATAAAGGGAAAGGAAAAGGGAGTTAATGATCTTAAAAGTCTTATGATCTCTGAAACTTGGAGGGAACCATGATGTGACTGCAAAATAGAAAGAAACCGTATTAGCTTGAGATGACAACTAGAACCAAAAATCAATCTTACTTCCTCACAGAATGTACAAGTTCAGGCTACAATCCAAGACATCAGTCTGAATCATCCAACACTGTCTTTTAGAAGCACAGCAGTCGGCAAAATCAAGACTGAGTCTTGAATCCTCATCTGGAAGACAGAATATCCTCTTTTGCAGTTCCATTCTGTGTTTTCAAGTCTAGCTATTTCCATTTATTCAAATGAATCATTAGCATTTCAAGTACAACACACCACTAGAACCAGAAATGGACCTCTGTGTTGAGGCCACAACAGAATTTAATCACAAACCATAGATGCCCTACTATTTTGATGCAAAAATATGAAATGACAGTCCAAAAAAGCATACATAACTCATTATATACACATTAACTTGTAATGCTGAACAGTTAGCAGAAGTACTTGATCAACACAGTGGCATATTTCTCACATTTATTTGCAGGAAAAATCAATGTCATTAGTAATGAGACCTGATTAATCAAAAAGTATTTACTTTCATAATTGTCTGATTAGCTTTTAATTGTTATTATCACCTCTGAGAGAGCGTCTCAGAAGAAATAGCTCATTATTTTGCTTACTTTCCTATTTGATGAGTGTAGACAGGCAAGCAATATAAGTGTTGTGTGAAGCTGAAACAGCAAGATGTGATAGATAGCATTTGTATATCAAGTAGGCAACAACAAAACATATGACGAAAACAAATTTTGAGCTATGAATTGAGGATGTAGAACTGGCAGAATTCAAAAACTGAAGGTAAAGATGTGGAAATAACTGAGAACAGAACTTCTGAAAATACTCAGAAGACCAGGTAAATTGGCCTGACACCTCCCTATAACAAACACAGTGGAGATATTAAAGCATGACATTTTCTGAGAGAACTTGCCATTTGAGTTTTATTTCTAAATGATATTAAGTAGTTCTGTTAAGCAGAGGGACATTTTGTCTCAATCTGGGTAAACGCCTAGACCCTTTCAGTCTAATGTTCATGGGACCAAATGCAAATTTCACTCTGCTTGCTAGAACATTGATAGCTTGTTATGTTCTTCCCATCCTTGTTCTTTCAACAGTACTGACACTATGCTTTTTCTTTTCATTCATCTTGAGGTGTTTCTACCTTGTTTCACTGCTATACAAAAAAAAGGTAATTTCCTTATAAATCAAAACTAGACCGTAATCAAGTTTTCTTCTAATCTGTCCTCATCTGTCCTCTAGATTCAAAGGGGGATGGGGTTGTAGCTGGGCTTGTATCAGTGGGGCAGCACTCGGAAGTTGATGAAGACCAGGAGGCCTTCCATACCCCTAGGGTGAAATCGGTGTGCTCAGCTCGCTCCCTGAAATGCCTGTACACCAGTGCACGCAGTATGGGGAATAAGCAGGAAGAGTTAGAAACCTCCATTCGGTCAGGAGATTATGATCTCGTGGCAATTGCAGAGACGTGGGGGGAGAGCTCACATGACTGGAATGTGGTCATGGAAGGCTATGTCCTTTTCAGGAAAGACAGGTCAGCCAGACGTGGTGGTGGTGTTGCTCTTTACGTGAGAGAGCAGCTACAACGTACTGAGTACTGTCCAGGCACAGATGAGGAGCGAGTTGAGAATCTGCGGGTGAGGATTAAGGGGCAGGCTGGCAGGGGTGACACTGTTGTGTGTGTCTATTACAGGCCACCAGATCAGGGTGAGGAAGTTGATGAGGCCTTCTGTGGCCAGCTGAGAGCAGCCTCTCAGTCACAGGCCC
>NW_009694753.1:0-3027 GCF_000703405.1 Apaloderma vittatum
CTTTGTCCAGATCATTGATGAATATGTTGAAATGCAGCAGAGCGACAGCACCAGAAACTATAATTTGTATCTTCTTACTTGCGCACGTGTGTTTCCATGACCAGGCAGTAGAAATCAGAAGTTTTTCTCTCATATACCCCTTAGCTTCCCAATGACGTCTAGCGCTGAATGCCCTTCAGAAGCTGATAAAATGGCACTTGCATGGACTATGCTCTAGAGAGGTTTCAAAATGTAAATGCCATGCCACTGGGCCAAAGTCTTGTAGCTGCAGTATCTTTGGATGATGAACTTTTGGCAGATCCAAGTCAGAGTTCCCACTGAATGGCTTGAGACAAACCCCAGAGATAGGCGGCCCCAGGAGACATGTGTTGCATTTGAGGTTCTCCAGCTCTGCAGTCATGAGCCAGGTCAGCATTTCAGGCTTTTTGCTATGGACTCAGGAGCCCCAGAGCCTAGGAGGCCAAGCTCTAACTAGACTCCAAGGCAAGTGCTTGGTGACAGCAATAAAAACCCAACAAGGATATCATCTACTCTGACCAGATTTCAGCATAACTGAATTTCACTCATTTTAGAAGCACCTGATTTCTGAAAAATTATTTAGCATAATTCCTGATGTGCAAGGGTATTTTGAAACTGTGCTAGTTCAGCCTAGATCCACCACAACTGTTCTTCAGATGCATGATTCAGAAATCCAAATCTTCACACAAAACAACTCCATAGTCCTTGTTCAACAGCTTCCTGCTAGACACTCCAAAATGGGTCCTTCCAGTCAACACAGCCTTCAAAACCCAGGCCCAATCATGCTTCATAGACAGGTCTTCCAGGCATAAATAAAGTTTAGAGAACTATTTGTCACCAAACATTGTTTCATTTTCTCCTTCTCTATATTTTCTCCCACATACTTTGTCTCGTGAACTCCACCCCACAAATTTCACCTATGCTTGAGCCTGGCAAAATTTTGAAAATTATATGATTTAATGAGAAGCCAAGTCATTAAATGGACAAATATACAAAACACTCAAATCATAGATATATGTGACATTATTAAAACAAAACACTTTTATTCAAAATAGTGTTTCTGTTTTACTACAGACCTTTAAAAATCTTTAAAATGGAACAGTATTTCATTTAAGCTGAAGGATGTCAGATTTCTGAACTTTTTACTACTAAATTGTTTGGTCACCCCCACAGACTAAGTGATTACACTTAGCCACATATATGTTTCAAAGAACATATAAGCCCCTGCAAACACAGATGGTCACATGCTTCATGCAGTTGATTGACATCCTGCACCACTGCACACCTCTGGTTATCACTTTCTGTTCATTTTTCTCCAGATTATTTTGGTTTGCTTTCTTTGACTAGTTGGATCTTTTGTTCAGCCAAAAAATTTACAGAATGTCTATTTCACGTGGATAAGAGTGAAAAAGATTCTGTTGTTCAGTAAATCACACCAACAGAAAAAAACACTTATTCTCACCCTTCTCCAGATATCTTGCTCTATTCTTTCCCACAGTCGGGCAAACTCAAAGACTCAAAGGGATCCTTCTGTCAATATCTCTGTTGAAGGGAATCAGTACAAGAGGAGAATACTCAAAGGCACTAATACAGTAAGAAAGCTACCGTGAAAGCCCTGGGCCACAGAGACAGCGCACAGTATTTGCATTACTGTTTCAAGAAGATTTTTCAAATCATAGACCTTGAAATCTACTATTTGCAAATGAAATTGTTTTTCGCCATCCTGGGAATAGGGGTCAAGAAAAAAGCTAATGATGGCCTTACAAATTATACACACAAAATAAGCATCCCTCACATGCAAAGTTCTCTCAAGAGATCATTTCATTAACAGCTGCGCAGTCTGAATTTTTTAGTCCTGATATCCAGACAGGAACCCAAACAACCACCATGAGTCATGCAGATGTCTCAGGTTTAATGTTAACCTCAGTGAATCCCAGCTGCCTTAGGGGCTCTTTGGACAGCTCCTCACTGAGCTACTTCACATGTTATCCCTGACATTTCCAATCCCATTTCACAGAATCACAGAATGTCAGGGGTTGGAAAGGACCTCAAAAGATCATCTAGTCCAACTCCCCTGCCAAAGCAGGATCACCTAGAATAGGTCACACAGGAATGCGTCCAGGCAGGCTTTGAAAGTCTCCAGAAGGAGACTCCACAACCTCCCTGGGCAGCCTGTGCCAGTGTTCTGTCACCATCACAATGAAAAAGTTTTTTCCTAATGTTTTTGTGGAACCTCCTATGCTCCAGCTTGCACCCACTGCCCCTTGTCCTGTCATTGGACATCACTAAGAAGAGCCTGGCTCCATCCTCCTGATACTCACCTTTTACATATTTATAAATACTAATGAGGTCACCCCTCAGCCTCCTATTCTCCAAACTAAAGACACCCAGCTCCTTCAGCCTTTCCTCACAGGGAGATGTTCCACTCCCTTCATCATCTTTGTGGCTCTGTGCTGGACTCTCTCAAGCAGTTCACTGTGTCTCTTGAACTGAGAGGCCCAGAACTGGACACAATATTCCAGATGTGGCCTCACCAGGGCAAAGTAGGGTGGGAGGAAAACATCTCACAACCTACCAGCCACCCCCCTTCTAATACATCCCAGGCTGCCATTGGCCTTCTTGTCCACGAGGGCACATTGCTGGCTCATGGGCATCCTGCTGCCCACCAGGACCCACAGGTCCCTTTCCCCTATGCTGCTCTCCAACAAGTCATTCCCCAACCTATACTGGTACTTGGGGTTCTTCTTTCCCAGATGCAAGTCTCTACTCTTGCCCTTGTTGTATTTCATAAAATGTCTCCCCACCCAACTCTCCAGCCTGTCTAAGTCTCGCTGAATGGCAGCACCGGCTCAGCAGTTCCCTGGTTAACCGTGTGGGTCTCCTGGCTCTCTTTCTTGATTTCCTACCTGTTAGGATACACTGATCCTGAGCTTGGAAGAAGTGGCCCTTGAATATTAACCAACTATCTTGAGCCCCTCTACCTTCTAGTACCCTGCCCCATGGGGTTTC
>NW_009694754.1:0-12816 GCF_000703405.1 Apaloderma vittatum
TAGTGTGTATATATATAATATATATAGTATATAATATGTAGTTTAGTAATATCTGCTTAAGTGCTTTTCCTAGTAAACTGCTACCTATGCTAATGAGTAGTTCAGTATTATGTGATTGTCCTCTGTTTTGGCAGTGGCAGCGTAAACCAGAGATACTTCCTTCTCATGAAATGGGAAGCTTGGCTGTGGAAGACTCTAGATAACTAGCTCCATCGTGTTTTAGCCTTCTTAAGTTGACTAAATTAACCTCTGATTTCACTTTACATACTAGACGGCATACTTACTGAAGTAGCAAACTGAACAGAGAAATATTGTCTTTGCTAGAAAATGCTTGATCTAGTAATGTCTTATGACGTCAGTAATAAATTATTTCATGTTTAGGATGCCAAATACATGTTTGATATGATTACATAAATAATACTGTGTAAACTGATTTGCTCCTTTGCAGTAGCTTTGTGCAACATTACCAGATATGTTCCATGCTTGTTAGAAACTTGGTTATATTTATTGATTCAAGCCAGTAACAACGAACTTACCTGCAATGGTTAGGTTTTTTTCCAGAAGAAGATAGTCCAAGATGGTTAAGCGATGAGAGTGTAATCCACCATTTTCATGAAAGTATGTCCTTACTTCCAGGTTTCTATCAAATCTGTTTATGTTCTTCAAAACATGATGTACTGCATCTTTTCCTTTGGAGAGGTGAAGCCCCAAACCTATCAAACAAGGCAGAATGTGAATTAAGATAAGCAAGGATACATTTTTAAAACTCACCGTCACTGGCTTCAAGATCTAACTTGCCCCAGATATTCTGGCAGCTTCAAACAACCTGAAAGTTCATTATTTCTTTTCAATTTATAAAAGCTACATTCACTTTATAAAGCAGAAGATAATCCTTGTGAGTTAAGAAAAATCCATAGACAGTGCTCATTTTAGTTTTAATTCTAATTAGAATCTGCATGGTTTTTACGGAAAATGTAAATTGTATGATTTAATCTTTCATATTGCCAACACTGTCCATGTTATTTCTATATTATAAGTTTGACTTTCACATATATAGCAATATAAAAAGGATTAGTAACTTAAATCCTATATTGCAAACACTGATCCATACAGTGAAGCAATTACATTACAGCAGTTAAATATATAGGGGCACAGAATTCTCAGCACAGTCAATAGAAATTTAGCCATTAACTTAAATGAAAGCAAGATTAGATTGGTATTCTAAAAGAGGTAAAATACATTTTTATAGCTACAGTTAATGACAACATCAAAGTAAAAATAATGAGTCAAATCATTCATTGTGTACACCTCCCAACAATATCTAAAAACCCACCTAAACCAAAAATTCTTGTTGCTAATAGCATTTATATCATCAGTCAGAACATTTGCAACATCTGTAGAAGGTAATAATTGCTTCAGCTTGGTTCTAAACTTCAGCTTGGACTTGAAATTCAGCTTGTATTTAAACTTCAGCTTGGATTTAAATCCACATAGCAGTTAGCAGGGGCTCGCCTTCATCCATCTTGGAGATACCAACTTCGCAAGCTGCTGGGACTTGTGCCCACGAGCTCCCCATCTGTGAGGAGCTCGATGTAGCAGAGGGGATCTGAAAGTACCAGTTGTCGACAGCCAGAGCTGCTCGTCTACATGAGTACTCACTAGTGCCCCTTAAAAAAAGACTATGCTGTTCCCTTTGCATTTGTATACCTAAAGTTGAAAGCTCTAACCTTGAAAATTAGAAACTAAGGTTCAATTCTGTCCTCTGCTGTGGCCATGATAAAGGATTGATTGGCCTAGCTCATACACTAGCTCATAAACTGGCACATAAACTAATCTGGAGTGGAAGGGCCCTTCCCCCTTGCCGCTGAAGCAGTGCCATCACACACAAAAGGAAATGAGAAGATGAAAAGTGAGCACAAAAGAGCCCACGGGTACATGCAGAAGCATCTATACAGTCATCTAGAAGTGAGGTGAAGGAACCTACAGAAGAGGTTTCTTGATAATGGCTCTCACAAGTGCATGAAACTTATTCAAGACATCTCCAACAACAAGCACTAAGGCTTTCCAGCTCTGATTTTCCTTAGCTATTCTATGCAATCAGCTTAAATGAACATGTAACCGGTTTCTCTGTGAGATGAAAAATTAGAGTTTGATTTACACAGGCTACAGCAGAGAAATTAACTGTGTTTCTCATAGCCAGTACTCTGACTTCCACATGATGTTATACTTTCTGATCACATCAGTATTTTCAACACTTTGAACACAGATTTCTGGCTCCATCTCTATCTAAAGTAAACTTGTGTAACTTTTCTCTTAAATTATTGGTAAAACTAGGGACTAACTTGATAGCTTCCTAGAATGGCAGCAGTGGATCTAAAGAAAAGGACAGGAACTACTAGGAAACATAAACAAGACCTGGCAGAATTGGAAGTTAAATGCTTGCTCCTAGCTCTATGCAGATTCCCAGAGCCTGTTAGGCATTTTATATTTTTGTAGAACACTGCCTGTCTTTGCAGTGCAAGGGATGAGGCAGTCTATTCAGCCAATATGAAGAAATGTGGCAAAATCCAATAGAGCTAAGAGGAATCAAAAAATACCAATGTTTTCTGCCTTGAGGAAAAGCTTGATATTAAAAAAGAACCAAACTGACTTTTTTCCTGTCTTTGAAACCAAACATTATTAAAAGGGTTTTTTGATAGTTGAAAATGCCTTTTATTCCTATCTTATGGACATTGCTGAAGCAATGAGTGGGTGGTGATGTATTCAAAGCACGTCTTGTCATATCTAATTGGCTATATAAAGAAATCAAATAGCCTACTTCTTCAAAAATAAATGGCACAATAATAAGAAATTATTATTTTATTGATAGAGCTGACTATTGGCTAGGAAAAAAAAATAATTGTTCTTGAAGCTAATCAAGAGCCAGACTTTCCAAAATGTTACAGAGAACAGTTGTCAGTCAGCTGTCTAAAACATCCTTAAACTCATTGATTTAATAGAAACAATATCATTATAATAAATCATTGTCAAAGAATATGCCTCATCATTTGAAAAATCATGGCTGTGATTTTATTTTATAACTCCATGATTTGTCTTGGGTGTTTTTAATCTAGCAAATGGAGACCATACTCTTATGATAAAATTCTAGCCAATTGACATTATCTCTTAATTATTTTTGTCATAGATTCATTGCAGAATTTGTTGAAATAAGAAGTTATTGTTTAATTTCTATGATGAATGTGCTCATTTCATGACTATTACATTAGTGGAGAGTATACAATTTGTATTAACATGCATATGTCATTAAAGAATAGATTGTTTTCCAGCTGTCTTCAAACAAAAGCAAGCCTATAAGATACTGATTTGCTTTTGCGACATCTACTCATGTGGATAGTTCCAGTTAACAGTCATGTGAGTAAGGACTACTTAATTCAATCTACAGTTTTCACATTTATTTTGCTTTATTTTGCCTGAGTTTTTTTTGGTGTTCATTCTCCTAGAAAACACACACAAATTTTTTTCTTGGGATTGCTTTCATAGTAAGATTGACCGAAAGAGCAACATTTATTGCCTAAAGAGGATTAATACTTCTGTGACGTAAGGAACAATCCTGCACTTCTAGGAAGACTGAAGGGAGGAAAAGAGAAGACTTCGGGGAGACCTAATAGCTGCCTTCCAATACCTGAAGGGAACCTACAGGAAGGCTAGGGAGGGACTTTTTACAAGAGTGTCCACTGATAGGACAAGGGGAAATGGGTTTAAGTTGAAGGAGAATAGATTTAGATTGGACCTTAGGAAGAAATTCTTCAGTACGAGGGCGGCAAGACTTTGGAATAAATTGCCCAGAGATGTTGTGGCTGCCCCCTCCCTGGAGGTGTTCAAGGCCAAGTTGGACGGAGCCTTGCGTAGCCTTATATAGTTGAGAGGCATCCCTGCCAATGACAGGGAGGTTGGACTAGATGATCTCTAAGGTCCCTTCCAGCCTAGGCCATTCTATGATTCTATGATTCTATGACTTAGCAGTAGGTCTTTCATTCCTGAAATCCCTTAATGTTAATTAACTCCTAAAACAAACAAAGGGACTGAACATTTACAAGATGAGAAAAAGGGACCACAGACTTTTAAGATTCCGGGCCAAATTAGTAATTCCTATACATTCTGCAGTCCTAGCAGCCAGGAAGCCCCTGCCTCCATAGTCACGGGCCTTCCAGATCCAGCCAGTCCATTGCTCCCATGTCCGTCCCCAAGGATTATGTTTTATCGTTCTTGTGTCAAGACAGTGGGACAAAAAAAAAATCTGTCTATAAACTGCTGTGGCTCAAATATGCTTCTAGCTCAAAGCTACAAGGCCAAAGTCATGAGGAAGAGAGTGTTTTCAGTAATCCTTGTGACCCCTGATCTAGAGTAGGATATGTTTATTTCACTGCATCACCTTCCAAGAAACTCAGGGCACAAAGCGGCTCTGCAAAAAGATACAGACAGCAAGGTTTGCCTCAAAATGGCGTCAGTACATGATTATGGTTTTTCTCAACAACAAAAGGTGTCAAGAAGCCTGATTTCCACAGCATAGACAAAGCTTCAGTTACCAAAACAGAATTTAGTTTCTGATTTCGAAATTGTGACTGTGAATTTGGCACTCAACAGTCACTTAATCCTGGTAGCACTTTTACCAAGTACCTCCTTTTTGATCTAAAATTCTGGGAAGCTGGTGTCTAATGAAGAGCAATGCCTCAACCACCTGAGGGGACCTTAATTTCCAGGCTTTCAAGTTAGGCTTGTTTTTATATTTTATCTTCCATTAAACTAATTTCTCTTTCTCTACTATTCCACCACTTCCACAGGAAGAGGTAAAGATAGATATAAGTAGTATCAGCCTGGAGGGAAGATTTCCTACTTCTTGAACAAATACTAAATACATATAAGCACTGACACCTCCCAGATTCCAGAGAAAAACAGCCACTTATGTCCAGCTCAAACAAGGAAGAAATGTAGATTTTTGCTCTCAGACAGGAGCCTTACCTGTCAGATCCAGGGTCACTGGAGTCTCTGACTTTGGTTCAGGAAGCAGGACCTGAGCTGGGGGGTGAGATCCAGACAACCCTCCGTGCCTGAGCTTTCCTAGTAGTTGTTCTACGCAGCTCCCATTCCCCTTGCAGAACACCATTCTCCCTGGCCTGAAACACCAACCTCTTTTTTTTGCAGAAATGGTGCCAAATGGTGGGGTTTGGTTTCCATGCAGGTGGCCAGGCACCTCAGGGTTACCTATTTTGGCACCAGGTCTATGCTTTTTAACAGAGCAGAGTCCTGTTTGGGTAAGCATTTGCCAGGATAGACATAAAACAGTTGCGGTTCCTCAGTTATCTGTTTTAATGACTAAGTCTCCGATAAGTTTCCAGTTGCCTTGATGCTGGTTGATTTTAGTGGAAGCTATCGGTGGCTTGCAGGATAGGGCTGCATTAAAAAGCCAGCTCATGCACATGCAGCTAGTGGTAAATAAACAAGTATCCCTCTAATTAAAACACATCTAGGAAAGTCTAAACTAATTTAACATCTAAATGACTGAAGATAAAGGGGTAAGGGAAACCCAGAATTATTAGCCTTTTAAAAAATTGTTTCGCGTAAGAATTGTAAAATGCCTGGAGACAAGCATCAAGGCATCTAGCATGAAAAACCAAATGAAAAAAATTCTCTGAGACAAAGTTATGGAAAGATAAAAGTCTTCGTGACTTTTGTGAAAAGACATGGCAGGAACGTGCTCAGCTTCCCCAACATGCTATTAACAACTGAGAAAAACACTACTGAAATGTTACAAACTAATTAAATCAGGCATACAAGGCAACCAATGGGAATAAATTATTATGCAAATGCAAGGTTTTACTTGCATAGAGCAACTGCTAGGAGCCAGTGTTGTGGTAAGCAAGGAGTGGAGTCGGTGTGGGGCTGCCCAGGAGGTCACACTCGCATCAAGGGACCCTGGCGCTGCAGCGTCGTGCTCGGGTGTGTATGGATCTGGTCACAGAAACTGGGGTAGAATCCCACAGAAGGAAGGATAGGAAGGAAAAAATGTACCTGAGACTTCCTACGAAGGAAAAAAGAAACTGATGCAGGTCTGCTAAAGCAACAGTGCCATCTGCCGCATGCTCCCCTCTGGAAGCAAGCTGGTGTTTGCTGTCTCCTGTTCTGCTGCAACGATAGCAGCAAATCTGAGAGCCTCCATGTAGCGCTGAGCTGAGGAGGGCAGGATGATACCCAGCCATTTCTCCAGCCCAGCCTTTGTACCCAAATGTGTATACAGCCTTCTGAAAAAAAAACATTTCTGGACTGTTCTTGTTAGAGATATTGCCCATTTAAAAGAAGAAAAAAAAGGTTTTCTTCCTCTAGGCATAGCAGGACCCTGTGCTCAGACACTTGTGAAGGATCAGTCGCGATAAAGCAGTCCATCAGCAAGACACACATCGTGAACGGGTGTAAGCAACCAAACAGCTACTGTCCAGTCTCTTTCCTATGATGTACTTCTGTCACCTTGTGAAAGGGATTTCTGTTAGTTGTGCAAACCTGGTGTCAGTTTCAACACATGTATTTCTGCACAGCCCTTTTCACAGTGTTCGTTGCATCTCTGAATGCCTTTATACATTGTATTATCTGAAGCAATTATAACAGCAAAGTCTAATAATTATTATGACTGTTTATGATTCTTTTCATCATAGCTCTCAAAACTAATTTTGAAGGATTGAACTGGACAGAACTCATAAAATACAGATGTAGCCACTCCATGCACAATTCTGGTGGATTTAAGTCTGTAATCCACACATCCATGCTTATGCATCCAATATTTTTAGCCTTTACTCAAACACCCTTATTTTTTTTAAGAGTTCCCCAAAATCACACCCAGGACAGAGTAGGAATGGAGTTTTCATAAAACGATTCCCCGTCTCATGACCTCCTTCTGTATGATCAGCTTACTACTTAAGGACATTTTGCGGATTGGATAGCGCAACATTGTTAGCCTGGGCGGTGTTGTGTTTAATAGACCCCATTAAAAAAATTCTCCATACTAGGACACACCTCTCCAAACATGTTTGTAGACAAAAGGCTACTCCTGGCATACTCCAGCATCTACTCATTTTCCTCATTTAGACCACTGCTCAAACACCTATTCTTTTTGCACAAGCAATACAGAATCCCTATGATTTGTCTGTCGTGGGTGTTAAACTTCAGTTTTCTATAAAGCTGCAGACTTCCAAGCTGTCCTCTACATCCTCTGCGACTGTTCCTAGACTCATTAATGACACATGGAGGTGAGGCTTTTGGAACTAGACAGTGTGAGATTCTGGAGCAACAGATGCTCTGCAGTAACTCAGATGCTTCATATTGCAGACCTAATCCTTGCAATCAAGGGTCTAAATTTGAATTTCAGAAAGGGATAAAACTTATGATGAAGTGTTTGCTACAAAGAGAGATAAATTTCAAGAACGGAAGTCAGCTCCTGCATGGGTTCAAAACAGGAATCCCAGTCTCTGCTGGTAATGGATGAACACACACTCCATCACTGAAGTACCTGAGTCACCCCTGTAGGACACATAGGCTGCCTCAAGGATGCATTTCTTGTGACTTTCTTTCTATCTCTTTTTTTTTTGGGGGGGGCTTCTTGGAACTTTATGTGATTACTTTAGATTGGAATAGCTATAAGATCTGGAGTCTTCACATTAATTATTAACCTTGGTATCTGACTCCTATATTTTAAGATCTACAGCTCTGAAAGAGGAGACACTGCTGGCAGTAGCTACCTTGGGAGGTTGAAATTTATTATAAATCAAACTAATCTATACTGTCTCTTGCTCAGGAAATTGAATTCTGGGAGTTTGTGAGAGTCAACTCAGAGTTGACTGAGACTCCTAATACGCATAGATGAGGGACATTTGCATTGAGATAAGAAAAATCTCTTGATCAGATTCTCATTACAAATCAAATTTAGCCATTCTGGAATTCAATCTACCATATTTAAGTTAGTTAGTAGGACCTTCAACAACAGAGAGTAGAGATTTTGTTCTTTAAAAATAGATGCAACAAGATTATCTGTTAAAAATAAGAGATACTAACTTTGTGCATATTCAGCCAACAGATACTTATAATCGAAGAGTGATAACAAGTTCCCATTATTTGGTTATGGGCCTCTTGTTGGCTGAGGTCCCACAGAGGCAATTTTTGAGAGAGTTCTTTGTACTCATGAGCTTAATCAGAAACAAGACTCAGCTCTGTATTTTCCTCCACAAAGTCAATGGACTAAACTCATCAAAGTCATAGGGTTAAATTTAGCTCAATGTGTCTTTGTTGAAATGTTTATAACGCAAATGGTGGCTGTTCACAAGAGAAGTAACACAGAATCTGTAGATGGATTTGTTTCTTTGTCACCTCACTGAGCAGCTGGAAGGTATCTCCAGAAAGAAATATAATATGCGTCTTCTCATGAGTCTGAAAAAACCCACCCACATATTGTGTATATTCCTCGCCACTCATTTCCAAGAAGATGATGAGCATCTTTGTGCCATGCTTATTATCTACAGTTAAGAACATTATTAAGAGCATTACTAAAAGCTCATAGATGCAAGTTATTCTAGCTAGCACAATAAAAACTAAACAAATGAAGTCAGGAGCTTTCCTTCTGAAGTCAGAAGATTCAGCACGTGCTCTGCCTTACACCTGCTGTGGAAAAGCAGCTGAATTTCAGCAGGGTCTCTGCTGGAAAGAGGAGTGGTGAGAACTGCCTCATTGCAACTCCTGCCAGCCACCATCCAGGACCCGTGTCACAGCACATGCCTCCAGGGATCCAGTTAGCCCAGAAACAGCTTTCTGCTGCCAGCAGCCCGCTGCTTGGGTTCAAGGTATCAGAAATTGATGTTAATTGAACAAAACTTTTTGAAGCAATTGGATCCCGGTGCCATGGGCACGCTCTGTGTTAGAAGCAAACAGTAGGGGAACTCAGATCAGGCTCGGAGGGGATGCATTAAGCTCTTAGCACTGTCTCCTCCTTTGACTAAACCCATGTGAATACTGGTTCAGCTCCTTCAGCTGCTGCTGTGTTTTGTCAACAATGAGTTAAATTCTCAGTGCAGACAAGGCTGAAGAGGTGAATGTTTCTTGATTTCCAGCTTTGCAAACACCTTTGACCAACATCTCAGATTATGACAGCCTGAGAGCATATTAATGAGCAGCTACTTCCCAAAGGGAACTGTAATATCAGCATTTCTTCTCGCTCTGTTGTTTTCTGCCACTATCCTGAGTGGTGGCACAGAGGTACATGACCAGCTCAGATGACTGCAGCAGTATAGGTATCTAAAATAGCCAGGAGGGCTTGAGATACCAAAGCAAACACCCTAACCTTGGAATGATAGCTCTCTTTCATCTGGAGATGGGTTTATGAATACAGCATTTACGTTTATACCATCAAGTAGAAATGATAACATAATGGAATGGTAATTCTGCTGTTATTCCACGGCTATGAAAGCACGTAAACTGAGAGGCCAGGGGAATGATTCTTTTGCAGTTAACCTTAATTCCCCTACAGGTACAGAGGTGAGATGGGAAGCTGGAAACGGACCTCTGCAATGCCCTACTTAACCTACGGGAATCTTTCACAAGAAGAAGGGGTGGGTTATATACAGTGCTAGTGATATATTAGACAGGAAATAATAAGCCTTTCAGGGATTCCTAAATGTATTACTTGTTAATTTAGGAGGTACCCTGGGTGCAACTTATGAGGTGGTAGTAATTTAGAAGGTATCATGAGCAACTCTGCTTGCTGGAGGGCTGGAATATAAATCCCATTGTTCAACAGGGAAAACGAAAATGCTCCTTCCATTAAGTCTGTGATCTGTCCTTCACTTGCCATGGGGAATAGCATAATTTAGAAAGCTGCCTTCCAGGATGTTGAACAATCATTCCTCATCAGTGAGATCCTTAGATTAAAAATGTGAACATTTTTACATTACTAGAGAGATTATTATATCTTGCTTAATATTTCATATCTTTGACATCGAACTACCAAGTAACAAGAATAATGTATTAAAATGCCCTTCTAGTCATATTATTTGCGTGCTTTCATGTAATAAGAATCTAACTGCATTTGTTCAGTGATACTGTACAGTGGGTTAATTTATGTTTTGTAGTGTCAGGCAGAGAAAGGACTTTAAAACTGATTTTCATAGCCAGTTCAGACTTATCTCTGAGTTTCCATGGATCCTAAAACATGATCTCCTCAGAAGCAGAAGAGTATTTGTATATTTCCCTTAAATGCAAAACTGAATCAGCATCACCTTCCATAGAGCTGGATGCACCTTCAGGCACCCAGCAGTAAGCAAAAACATTATTTTCAGCCCTGATTGATTCCTTCCAGAACTACTGGATAAATTTTACTATTATGGTGCTACTGTATCTTACACCATAACACCCTCTGGACACCACATCCATCTGCCTTCATTTCTGCATGCCTACAGTTCCCACTGTACTCAGTGGGAGGTGAGGCTTGTAGGAGCAGTTCCCTTGGTCCTGCTTTGCTGGGCTGAGTAACCCATGAAAGGAGAGACTTCCCCCACAAAAAGTTGCCTGACAGTCATGGCAGGGCAGCGCTGAGCTTCACCTAACACATGCACGTCATCTAGGTCAGTCCAAACCAGGGAAACAAATTTGTGCTTCTTTGCTGGATCCTGTTGTCTTCCTTTTCTTTATGCTTTCTTCTTCCTGTCCTGAAGTTAAAGTGAGGACCTTTCTGTGAACATAGTAATTGTCACCTCTCTCTGTAATTGTGGCTAAGCATCATTGCTCCAGCCTCACACTGCAGCTGACCATTTAAAGGACTGACACCAAAGAGTAGGAGTCTATTATGCACAGGTGAAAGGGAGTGAGACGAGCATATTTTTACAGCAGGAACAGAAAACTAGACATACATCTGTCTGCAGCACATGGCAAAATCTGGGGCTAGACAAGAGAATCTATTCTTGCTTTTGTATGTTTCTAAATCATTCTGAAGCAATGTGACAACCAGGAGGACTGAAATTCCTCACTTCCAAAATGCAGGTTCCTACCTGCAGAGTGAATTTATACAGAGCTTCACTGGGAAGAGGAGGGGACTTCTGGAGAATAAGTCAGGAGAGGACAGGACTTCTTGTTTGTTCACAGTTGTGAACAAAATCTTTCCTACTCCTTTAACATTCGCAATAGCCCTTCAGTAGCTGGTTAACATAAATGTTCATCTAGAATTGTAGTGGAGACTGAGGATTTATGATCTACAAGGACACAGAAAAATGCCACTAGGTACAAAGCGTATTCTGCTCTTCAAGCTAGTTACTGCTTCCCGACACTTGTTTGCCATATTTCCCTTGTTTTATTTGTTGGTTGGTTTTGTTGTTGTTGTTGATTTGGGGGCAGGAGGGTTGGCTTGTTGGTTTGTTGGGTTTTTTTGTTATCCTCCTGTGCAGTTAATGAAGACAGGCCTCTGCTAATGATTAACTTGTTTTGGAGGGCAAATTCAGAAAAGGACGGTTGAACAGGCATCAGTCAACCAGTCAACTTTAATTAAAAATGTTGAAACTCGTTAATAAGAAACAAAGAAGCAAAACAAATAAAGGAAGGACAGTGGGTAGCAATAGAAAAGAGAGAACATAATAAAACGAGGAGAAAAGACTAATGAAAAGAAAAAGGCAACAGAATTAATGGGAAAATGCAGATAGCTAGTATAGAAGAAACTGTACATGAGCTGTACTGGATTCATATTAAAGTAACTAGATGTCTAGTGGTAGCCTCTAAAGTAACAACCCTTTTGCCCTTGCCACACTTATACCTATTAACTAGCTGTGCTAGTTAACCCTGGGATACACACAGTGGCATCAGAAGCAGAGTCACTAACACAGATTAAGTACAACTGTACTTTACTGGGCGCTCCAGGTACCTTATCAGGGGCTCAACTCAAATGCCTTTATATGAATGCCCGCAGCCTGGGCAAAAAACAAGAGGAGCTGGAGATGCTTGTGAATCTGCAGCGCTATGACCTGATCGGCATCACAGAGACACGGTGGAATGACTCCTGTGATGGATGTGTTGGATTAGAAGGGTATAAATTGTTCAGGAAGGACAGGCAGGGGAAATAAGGAGAGGATGATCCCCTCTATGTCAATGAACGCCTAGAATGCATGGAGCTATGCCTGGCAAGTGATGAAGAAAGAACTGAGTGTCTGTGGACCAGGGTGAAAGGAAGGGGAGGAGACTTTACAGTGGGAGTGTGCTACAGACCACCCAACCAGGAGGATCAAGTGGATGAGGCACTTCATAGGCAGATAGGAGTTGCTGCTCGTTTACAAGCCCTGGTCCTCATGGGGGATTTTAATCACCCCAACATCAGTTGGAAAAACAATATGGCAGGGAACAAGCAATCTGGGACATTCCTGGAATGCATTGATGGTAACTTCCTTCTCCAAGTGATAGAGGAACCCACAAGGAGAGGTGCCACGTTAGACCTCGTTCTCATCAATAGGGAAGGGCTGGCAGGTGATGTTAAACTTGTGGGTAGCCTTGGCTGCAGTGACCATGAGATGGTGGAGTTTGAGATCCCAAGGGCAGCTAAGAGGGGGAAGCTCAACAAGCTTGCAACCCTTGATTTCAGAAGAGCTGACCTTCACCTCTTCAGGAACCTCCTTGGTAGTGCACCATGGGATAAAGCCCTGGAGGGACCAGGAGCACAAGAAAGCTGGTTGACTTTCAAGGATCCTCTCCTCCAAGTTCAAAGGCATTGTATCCCTAGAAGGAAGAAATCAGGCAAAAACA